>NC_081309.1:2400000-2700000 GCF_030435805.1 Mustela lutreola
ACTTGTTCAAGATGGCTATACCAATTACCACAGTAGGTAGAGTTAACTAAAGATGACAAGGAGTGCTTTCCAGGGCTCTTCCTTAAGGGTTAGATCTCATGCAGAATATCACTCTCCTATAACACTTTGCAAAGGTGTTTAAGGTAAAACCAGGTAGACAGAGCCCTAATTCCTTATGACTCGTGTTTCAGAACACTAGGAGATGAGGACACAGACAGCACAATACATCCATGACCTAACATTTTTCCTTGATTTTGATCTGGCCTTCATGTGTTGGTAGGTGTTTGATAATTGCTTCAAACACTTTAGTCACTACTCGATTTTGTATGTTACCTTAGCTAATCTTGGCAGTTGATATGTGTCTTGCAATATATCCTTTTCTCTCAGTCATGGGATTTGCTGGCATAATTGCGTAGAAAGGACTTTTAGGTTATTATTTTTTTTTCCTTTTGTCAGTTGTCATGTGGTCTCATTCAGCTGTATGCTTGTCTTGGTGTTCTATCCTGGTAATGCCTCCTCCAGTTTGTTAACATTTTCAAAACTTATGTGTGAGTTCACCTGATTTTTTCATAGTGGTTTGTTTGTATTTCTTTTATTTCTATGATCATATGTATTATTTCATTCTTTCTCTAAACTTGGGAGTTTGTTTCTTCTTTTTCTACTTCCTTATAGCATCAAGTTAGGTTGCTTTATTCCAGTGTTTATAATTCCTGGAAATACACACATTTAACCCTATATTCTTTCCCCATAAAGTGTTTTGGCATCATCTCATAAGTTTCTTGACATTCCTTCGTTCAAGGTACTTTCTGATTTCATCTCTCTCTCTCTCTCTCTCTCTCTGTGTTTCATATAACAAATAAAATAAAATTTCAAGAGAGTAGGAATTCAGTCTCTTTTGGATAGCAATTCAATTTGATATGCCTTGAAAACTCACATTCCATCTCTTTCTGCCACATTTCCTGCAAAGATTGTTTCTTTTTGTCCCCTTTTATAAACATGTATTCTCACTAATCTGCCTTCAAACAAACACCACATTTTGGGTGCCTGGTTAGAGGCGTACTGTTTGATCCCTTTTCTCTTGCTTTTTCACATGTTTCTTGACTACCATGAGAGAGTGAAATCGTATATTATTTGACTTTCTGAGACTGATAGATGTGATGAAGCCCAATGCTCACCACAACTTTGCCACAGGAGGGAAGTGGCAAAAATTAATTATTGATTATGGATTTGTAAGAGTCTGTGGTGCATTTGGAGGACAGGGAGATGGAAGTAGTGTCCAGGAACTCCAGACTTGCCTTCAGCCATGAACAAAACATGAATATTACCACATAAAGTGCAATATGGTGGAAAATGACCTGAAGCATACCAATCAAATTCCACATTAAAGGAGAAAAGTAGTCACAGAGACTATGTGAGAAGATTGGAGACAAGGCTTAGGGGATCTGTCGGTGATTTGTGCTTCAGAGTGCAGTGAGGCAATAGAAAAGACAAAGCCACAAGAGAGAGGACAGCGCACTGGGAACCCACAAGGAGCATGTAATCCAAAGCCATTACCTGTGACGAGCAGAGGGTATGAAAGGCACGAGTTCTTACCAACAAAGGATCTTGAGGCCAGGAAATTTCAGATAAGCAGCCTTGGCAGACATCGGCTTGAGAGAACCCTTTATTTCTCTTGGAGAGGAGAGCAACAAGAAACCAGGTGCAGACAGCCTGGAAACCATGATAAGAGACAATACCAGAGGAAGCAATGGGAAGATGGTGGGTTCTGGCAGTGCATCCATGAGCGGCATTGTTAGTGGAGATGACTCGATGGGGGCAAAAAAAAAAAAAATATATGGGCTCTTGCACCAGCAGCATAAAGACCGAGCTACTGGCCAAAGGTAGGACGGTGAGGATATTAGCTGCCTAACATGCAAACATGAAGTCGCAACTGTAGAAGACTTAGGTGACTGCCTTTCTCAGTCCAAATTGCTTAGTAGCAGAAGAACAGACTCTCCCATAGGGAAGTAAAAGAAAACCCTGACCACATGCTCTCCCCTGACCATAGCATTCTACAGGCCTTCATTGTGTTTCATTGTTTGAACGTCTCCAGGCACACCAGAGCCCACCAAGCTAAACCTCACCCTATTTTGCCCAGACACCAAACACTCAAAACATCAGGCAAGGAGAGCCTCTTCAGAAGACACAACCTTAAGGCTGGCCTTAAGGACAGGGGATAGCCACAACACAACAGCAGAGGGAATGCATGCCACAAACCCGCGAGACACCCTCAAGGAACAGCCCTTGGGCACTCCATGATATCTTCTCTTAAAGAAATTACCCTCAGGCTAAAAAAAAGGGGGGTGCTTTTCGAAAATAGAGAAGAATACAGAGATCTAGATCAAAAGCAAATATGGAAAATGCTATTGATGCCAAGGGGAGAAAAAAAAAAAGAACAAGAAATGATCTTGGCCAGGCAATCTAAGGGAAACCTGTACATGTAACACGCTCAATGGAGGTTTGAAAGCAGCGGCCAGGATACTCACTGTACATCAGAAAACACAGAAGACAGCAGGTAGACTCGAACCACAGAGATAAAAGTGTTAAAAAATAAAATACAGCAAAATAAAGAGTCCCTCTTGAAAAGACTGGTAGCAGACTGGATGAAAAGTCCAGGAAGCTGGCAGAAGCCAAGGATCAAATTAGAAGAAGACTGCAAAATAAGGAAGCAACCAAAGTGAGAAGGAAGAATGATGGAACATAAAAATGAGTTTATGGAAATCATTGCCTCCAGGGTATGGAAAGAGGTGCCTATTATAGGAGACCTAAGAGTGAGATAAAAAATAGAGCCAAACATTTATTTGAGAAATCAGAGCTGAAAATTATCTTCATCTGGGAGCAGAAACAGAGATACAGATTCAAAAGCACTAAATAGTTTCCCTGCTCAGGGGCAAGTCAGCTTCTCCCTCTCAAGCTCCATCCCCGATTGTGATCTCCCTGTCTTCTGTCAAATATGTGCACGTGCATCATTTGACTAAATAAATAAATAAATAAATACCAGTGTAAAAGGATTGAGTGGGGCTAGAGGATGTTTTATTTAATTTGGACCTAGGTCCCTAAGAAATGCAACCAGGTATAGAGCACCTCTCACCATCCTAAAATGCCAGACCTTTGTTTTGAGCTCCCTTGTTCATTATTCAGTTCTTTGTCTTCCTGTATCTTCTCACCAGCCTGTAGCATCTGCTGTCTGTTCCACTGTAATGGTCCTTGTTGACACATTATTTCCCCTCTCGTGGCTCCATTAGAACATGCCCATCTTCCACAAGAGGCCCTGTTTCTTTATCACATGAAACCTTTGGGGGATGGTCATTTGAGGGTTAAGGCAGGCTTACGCTGCCATCTCTCCATACAGGTCCCCAGAGGGTAGCTGCACCACCCTGTGGGAATGCTCAAGGTTCTTTGGCATTCATATCCTCTTCAATGTGTCCTTTTGAAGATACACGTTGTAGTCCTGAAATGGGAAGGAAAATCTTTCAGAAGGTTTCACTTGCACTACAGGTCTCTTCCAACATGCTCCATGCTTGCTTCTGGGGACACCAAGTACATGAGTCCATCCTGGACCTAGGGTGTAGGTTCTAGGGTGTAGTGTCTGCCTTTGGTGCTTGGTCAGTTTTGAAAATTGGGAGTCCATTTTGGCAAGATTTCTGGAGACACTAGTGGTACTTGTGTCCTTGCTGTTGAAGACTCCAGACGTGTCTTTGGCATAGTTGTGGGTGTTTCCTCTGAGCTTTCCTTGAGTGGCCCTTTTCCTGCTCAGAAGCTCCCAGATTGGGTGGGAGGACCATAGGCAAGTGCAGGCTGTGAAATTCCTCCCCTCAGGGTTTGAGGCCTCAACTTTCTTGGCCTTTTGTAGGTAGGATGTAATGGTGGCTTCTTGCCTTTCTCTCGAGTCCAGAGGACTGGTGGTTATAGTCATGACCAAAGACTATGAATTCGGCCATGAAGAAGGTGACACCAAATTGCTTCCCAAACTGCCTTAGTGATAGACCCAGGAGGCTCCTGTGGTTCGGAAGGCTTGGGATCCTCTTGTACCACCCATGACTACTCCAGCCAAGTGTAGTGATAAGGCATGGTTTTGGGAAGAGTGGTTGCTATGACCTCAAAGCTTTGTGATATCACAGAATCTCGCTTTGCTGAAACAACAGTCACTCTCTCATGACCTTTGAATCCTATGCTTTAGGTAGGAAGCCCCTGGAAGGACAGAAAAAGAGCCCTCTGAGCCTGATCAAGACTACTGGTCATCTTGTGTGTTAATTTCCCACTACCTCTTTCTAGACAAATAGAAAAAGAAATTACGTTTAGTATACCATCATTTAGGCCAACATTTCTCTGGAGACAGCAAGTTGTTCCTATTTCCACTGAAAATATAGAGGGTATCATTAGCTCTCTTTGAGGTTTGTCTTCCTGTGGGTTAAAGAGTCCTTTCTCAGCATCTTTTCCTTATGGATCAGTGATGATTAAGGGATGGAAATTCCGTTTTCCAGCAGAAATGTTAGGGCATGGATGTATTGTGCTGTCTGTGTCCTCATCTCCTAGTATTCTGATATACTAGTCATAAGGGATTCGGGCTCTGTCTACCTGGTTTTAACTTAAACACATTTGCAAAGGCTTCAAGGCGAGAGATATTCTGCACAATAGCTTAGCCTTATGGAAGAGCCCTGGACAGCTTTCCTTGTCATCATTAGTTAACAATACCTGCTGTGGTAATGGGCATAGCCATGTTAACCAAGTCTCTTCATTGAAAGGAAAAGGATGGCCTATATTGATGACCTGCAATGCCCACTCGAGGAGAACTGTGGATTAAGCCACAGTGCCCTTGCAAAGACTAATGGATAAAGAAGGTGTGGCCCATATTTTCATCAGAGTATTCCTCAGCCATCAATGAGGATAAACCCCTGGTACTTGCATTGACATGAATGCCACAGGACTGGATGATGTGAAATGAAAAAGGCAAGCAGACAAAAGGAAATATAATATCTCTTCACTCCTATGTGCTCTAGGAGGAATACCATGGCCCTTAGTAGAAGGAGGTGAAAAGTGAAGGGGAAGAAGTCAGAGAAGGAGACAAACCAGGAGTGACTCATAACTCTGAAAACCATGCTGAGGCTTACAGAAAATAGAGACATGCAGAGAATGAGGGAACTGGCTAATGGGTGTTGAGGAGTTGTGGCATATATTATTAGGAGGAGCACTAGGTCGTATATGGAACTAAAGCATCCGTGAATAATCTGTCAAAAACGAATGATGGATGATAGACTGGTATCCTCAACATAACAATAAAATTAAAATAAAAACAAACTGGCACGTGAATACAGAGAGAAAAGAAAAGAATTGTATTTTTATTATCTTTCCTTATTGAAATATCATGAAATTTGTTTCCTATAATGTTCTTATCTGAACTGGGCCTTTATACTTGTTAAGTAAAGTGTACCTGCCTCCTCCATTTCTGGAATTGATGAGAAGAAACACCATTGCCTTTATTAAATGTCTAGGAGAGTTGACCAGGAAAATGATTTGGACCTGGTCTTCTGTCTGTTGGGAGGTATTTGATTACTGCTTCAAACACTTTAGTCACTATTAGAGAGCTCGATTTTGTAAGTTTTATACCTAAACTTGGGAATTGATATGTTTCTTAGAATTTATTCTTTTCTCTATGTTATTGGATTTGCTGGCATAATTGTGTAGAGGTGTCTTTAAAGTAATTTTTTTCCTGACTATCAGTTTTCATGGGGTCTCATACTTTCAGCTGTATGCTTTTCTCCCTGTTTTACCAGGTATTGGCTCTTCCAGTTTATTAAAGTTTTTGAAACTGATGTGTGAGTTCTCCTGAAATTTTCCTATTAGTTTGTTTGTATTTCTTTTATTTCAATGAACATATACATTATTTCAATTCTTCTGTTAACTTTTCTTCTTATACCTCTTAAATTCTCTGTTAATTTTAACTTCTGTTAACTGTTAATTTTCTGTTAAATTCTCTTAACTCATTTGTGTCTCGAAGGCATAAAATCTCTCTATCTGACAAAAGTACAATCTTCTCTTCTCCTTGCCAGTTGCATAACCTATGAATCCCAATTCCTTCACTTTCAAGATCAGTGAATCTTTATAGTCGAAAAAAATCTCTTATGGCCAAAATAAGGTTGAGCTTGTTTTGTTTCTGTTCTTTTCCTATTGTCATTTTACTCTTTTTAAATTTTTTTTTATCCAGTCCAACAATCTGTTTCTAGTGAAGGAGAATTTTGTCCTGAATACTTGAATTTATTTTTGATAGGTTGGGAGTTAGCTTTCTCATTTTGGTTGATTTCTAACTTGGATTCTCTGTGCCTTTCCAATTTATGATGTTTTCTTTGGGGTTTGCTTCCTTTAGTGCAATTCCTCACTTCCTCCCCAATTTTGTGTGTCTTATGTGTGTGTGTGTGTGTTTCACATAACATTTATAATGAAATTTCAAGAGATAAGAAGTCGGTCTTTTATGGATAGCAATTCAATTTGATATGCCTTGAAAACACACATTCCATCACTTTCAGCCACATTTCCTGCAAAGAATGTCTCACTTACTCCTCTTTTCTAAACAAGTATTCTCACTAACGTACATTCAAACAAACAAACAAAAATTTGTCTGTCTGGTTAGGGTGGTATTGTTTATCCCTTTTTCCCTTCCATGTTTCTTGACTACCATGACAGAGTGAAATCATGTGTTATTTCTCTTTCTGACATGGATAGATGTGACGTAGTCCAATGCTCTCTGCAGCTCTGCCACATGAGGCAAGTGGCAAGAATTCATCCTTGTATGGATGGGTAAGAGTTTGTTGTGCATTTGGAGGATAGTGAGATGATAATAGTGTCTGGGAACTCTAGCTTGTCTTCAGGCTTTAACACAACTAGGAGATTACCACATCAAGAGCAACATGGCAGTAAATGACCTGAAGTCAACAAACAAAGCTCCACAGCAAAAGAGAAAAGAAGTAGCAGAGACTATGGGTTGAGTTGGAGACATGGCTTTAGGGAGACATGGGCTATTGGTGCTTCAGAAGGCAATGGACCAATGCAAAAAACAAAGGCACAGGAGACAGGAGCACACTGGGAACCCACAAGGAGCATGTTTCCCGAAGCCATTGGCTGTGACCATCGCAGGGTCTGAAAGGCATGAGTTCTTGCCAGCAAAGGGTTTTGATGCCCGGAGATTTAAGATCAGCAGGCTTGCAGACATAGATTTGAGAGAACACTGAATTTCTCCTGGAGAGAAAACCAGCAAGCAACCACGTGCAGACAGCCTAGAAACCAAGATCATAGACAGTACCAGGAGACACAGTGGGAAGATGGTGACTTCAGGCAGTGCATCCGTGAGAGGCAATGTGCATGGAGATGACTCGATGGTGGCAAAAGAAATTTTGGGCTCTTGCACCAGAATAATAAAAACCGAGCTACTGTTCCAAGACAGGACAATGAGGACGTTAGCTGCCTAACCTGAAAACCCAAAGTTGCAACCGTGGAACACTGGGGGATTCCTCAGTCCACGTTGCTTAGTCCCAGGAGAACAGACTCTCCCATAGGGAACTAGGTGAAAACCCTGCCCACATGCTCTATCCTGACCACAGAATTCTGCAGGCATTCATTCTTATGAGTTGGTTCAACATCTCCTTTCTCAGGTACACCAGAGCCCACCAAGCTAAACTTCACCCTATTTTGCCCAGACACCCAACACTCCAAACGGCAGGCAAGGAGAGCCTCTTAAGAAGACTGGTCTCAAGGACAGGGATAGCCACAACACAAAACAGAGGCATGCATGCCACACACCCATGAGACTCCCTCAAGGGCCAGCCCTTGAGCAATCCATGATCTCTACTTCCAAAAGAAATTACCATAAGTGTAGAAAACAAAATGGGATTTTTGAATACAGAGAAGAAGTCAGAGACCTAAATCCAATGCAATGATGGAAGAATCAATTGATGCTGTGGAAAAAGAACAAGAAATCATCATGGACAGGCAATCGAAGTGAAACTTCTACATGTATCATGCCTGATGGAGGCTTGAAAGCAGCAGTCAGGATACTCACTGTACATCCAAAAAAAAAAAAAAAGAAAAGAAAAGAAAAATAACATTCATCAGGGAGTTTTGAACCACACAGAAAAGTAAGTAATAAAAATAAAATAAAATAAAACAAAGAGTCCCTGATGAAAAGATTGGTAGCAGACTGGATGCAAAGTCCATGACGCTGGCAGAAGCTGAGGATCAAATTAGTGACCTGGATGACAAATACTGGAAAATAAGGGAGGAAAGCCAATGAGAGAAGGAATAATGATGGAACATGAAAATGAGCTTAGGGAAATCATCAACTCCAAGGAATAGCAAGAGGTGCCTATGGTAGGAGTCCTAGGAGCAAAATAAAAAAGAGGTCAAACTTTTCTCTCAGAAATCAGAGCTGAAAATGTCACTCATCTTGGAGTAAAAATGGAGAACCAGATTCAGAGACAGGGAGGACTCCCATCACCATCAACTGAAACAGAGCAACACAAGACATAATGGCAAACCCATTTTGGTAACATAAAAGTTAACAATGGAGTAATTCTCTTTAAAAAATCTGCATGAGAGAGAAATGTATCCATAATCAAGTCACTGACTTCAAGATAACAAGTGATACCAGCTCTCGAAGCAGGTTGGACAGAGCAAGCAACATCAGCCCAAGCGAAAGTCCTTATCCCCTGCATTTCTGAACATTGACAGAGCAGTGGTTCTTGTCTAGAACTAGAAGGTATTAAGAAAAAAATTGGGTCAACCCATGATCCCAGGGTCATGGCATCAACTCTGGTCTTTAGTTCCCTGCTCAGGGACAAGTCTGCTTCTTCCTCCCCAGCTCAACCCATGCCTGTGATTGCTCTGTCTCTCTGTCAAATACATGTGCAATGATGCATGTGCATCGTTGCCAAAAACAAACAAACAAACAAAGAGTTTACAAGGATTTACTGGGGCCAGAGGATGTTTTATTTCATTTGGACCTAAGTCCTTATGGAATGCAGCCAGGTACAGAGCACCTCCCACCATCCTAAAATACCAGACCTTTTTCTCTGCACTCCCTTGTTAATTCTCTTTTTCTTTGTCTTCATGTATCTCGTCACCAACCTGTAGCTTCCACTGTCTGTCCCGCTGTAATGGCCCTTTGTTGTCACATTTTGCAATCTCTGTTGGCTCCTATAGAACATGCCCGTATTCCCCAAGAGGCATTGTTTGGTTATCACATGAAACCATTTGGGGGATAGTCATGAGATGGTTAAGGCAGGATTGTGCTGCCACAATTTAATTCAGTTACCCAGAGGGTAGCTCCACCAACCTGTGAGAATGCTCAAGGTTCTTCGACATTTGAATTGTCTTCAATGAGGACTTTTGTATATACATGTTGTCATCCTAAAACGGGCACGAAAGTCTTTCACATACCTTCACTTGGGCTATGGGTCTTTTACAACATGCTCCGCGCTTACTCGTGTGGACTCCAAATACATGCATCCGTTCTGGGCCTCACGTTCTAGTTTCTAGAGTCTGCATTTGGTGCTTGGTCAGTTTTGAATATTGGGAGGCTGTTTTGGCATAATTTCTTGAGACGCTAGAAGTACTCGAGTCCTCGCTGTTGAAGATTCCAGACATGTGTTTGGCATGGCTGTGGGTGTTTCCTGGGGGCTTTCCTTGGTTGGACCTTTTCTTGGTCAGAAGTACCCTGATTGTCTAGGAGGATCATATTTATGTGTAGGGTCCCTCTCCTGGTGTTCCTCCCCTGAGGCTTTGTTGAGGCCTGATTCTTTCTTGGCCTTTTGTAGGTAAAATGGAATGGTGGATTCTTCCTTTCTCCAGAGTTCAGAGGGCTGGTGCTGACAGTCATGACCAAAGACTACGTTTCAGCCATGGAGAAGGTGACACTGACTCCTTCGCAAACTGCTTTGGTGAGAGACCCAGGAATCTCCAGCAGTTTGGGAGGGCTTGGGATCCTCTTGACCCATCATGACTACTCCAGCCAAGTGTCGTGATCAGGCGTGGCTATGACTTCAAAGATTTGTGACATCACAGAATCTGGCTTCATTGAAGCAGCAGTCCCTTTCTCGTGAACTTTGAGTCCTATGACTTTGGGAAAAGCCCCTGGAAAGATAGAAAAAGAGCCCTCTGAGCCTGATCAAGAACTCAGGTTGTCTTGTGTGTTCATTTCCCACTTCCTCTTTCTAGACAAAGAGGAAAGAAAATGACTATTGGCATACCATCCTTTGTGACAACATTTCTCCAGGATGGCAAGGTTTTCCTATTTTCACTGCAATTTCTAGAGATCTCAGTAAACAATGAGGCCTCTTTGGTATCATCCGATCTCTGTGGGTTTTCTCATCCTGTGGGTGAGAGAGTACTTTCTCCGTGTCTTTTCGCTATGGGTCAGTGATGACTAAGGTATGGAAAGTCCCCTTTCAAGGAAAAATGTTAGGGCATGGATGTATTGTGATGTCTGTGTCCTCAACTCCTACTGTTCTGAAACACTTGTCATTAGGGATTATGGCTCTGTCTACCTAGATTTACCTTAAACACAAAGGCTTCAGGGAGAATGACATTATGCATGAGAGCTAACCCTTAAGGAAGACCCCTGGACAGCAATCCTTGTCATCATTAGTTAACTCTACATGCTGTGGTAATGGGAACAGGCATGTTGACCAAGTCTCTTCAATTAGAGGAAAAGGAACGGCCTATATCAATGACCTGCAATGCCCACAGGAGCAGAACTGTGGATTTAGTGGCAATACCCTTGCCAAAACTAGAGGATAAAGAAGGTGTGGTCCATATTGGCAATAAAGTATTCCTCAGTCATCAGGGAGAATGAATCCCTGGTACTTGCATTGACATGATTGGCACAGGAATGGGTGTTGCAAAATGAAAAAGGCAATGAGTCAAACGGCAGTATCATATGGCTTCCCTCATTTATGCCTCAGGAGGAATACCTTGGCCCTCAGTAAGAGAAGGGAAATACCATGGCCCTTAGTAAAGGAAGGGAAAACTTTAGGGGAAGAAGTCAGATAAAGAGGCTAACCAGGAGTTACTCAGCACTCTTAGAAAGAAGCTTAGGGTTACAGAAAACAGAGACATAAAGGGAATGAAAGAACTGGTTAATGGGTGTTGAGGAGTTTTGGTATATATTAAGATGGGCACTAGGTCGTATATGGAACTAAAGTATCAGTGAAAACTGTGTCAAAAACAAATGATGGATGATAGGCTGGCTTCCTCAACATATCAAAAAATTAAAATAAATACAAACTGTCCCTTTCAAACCAGATGAAGACAGAGAGAAAAAAGGACAAAATCATTTATTATCTTTACTTATTAAAATGGCATGGAATTTGTTCCTATAATGTCCTTATGTGAATTGCTTCCTTATATTATAAATTAGAGTCTACCTGCCTCCTCCATTTCTGGAATCAATGAGAAGAAAGGACATTGCCTTAATTAAATGTCTAGAAATGTTGAGCAGGAAAATGCTTTGGACCTGGCCTTCGGTGTTTGCAGGTGTTTGATTACTGCTTCAAATGCCTTACTCACTAGTAGTGAGCTCAGATATTGTAGGTTTACTGACCTAATCTCTGGAGCTGATATTTTTCTTGGAATGTATCCTTTTCCATCAGTTATTTGATTTGCTGTCATAATTGTGTAGAGGGGTCTTTAAGTTTAGTTTAGTTTAGTTTTTCCTTTTTATCAGTTGTCACGTGGTCTCAATATTTTATCTGTATTCTTGTCTCCCAGTTCTATCCAGGTAATGGCTCCTCTAGTTTGTTAAAGTTTTCTAAACGGACGTGTGAGTTCTCCTGATTTTTTCTTATTGGCTTGTTTGTATTTCTTTTATTTAGATAATCATATGTATTATTTCATTTTTCCTATTAAATTTGGAGATTGATCCTTCCTTTTTAGTTTCTTATGGCATCACGTTACATTCCTTTTTTTTTTTTTTTGGTGTTTTTAATTTTTGGAAGTACACACATTAACCCTATATTCTTTCCACATAAAACATTTTGATATCATCTTATAAGTTTCTTTATTTTTCTTTATTCAAGGTACTTTCTGATTTTCCTTTTGATTTTCTTTCTTTGATTCATTGCTAGTTCATGAGTGTGTTGTGTTTTCCACCTATTAGTGTCTAGCTGTGTTTCCCATTCGTAAGTGATTTCTTTCTGTTTTCATACCTTCGTGGTCATAAGTATTCATGACAGGATATGAATTCTCTTTTATTAATTACGGCTGGATTTGGACTCCAACACAGTATCTATGATAGACAATGTTAGGTCTGCCCTTGGGAAGAACTTCTCTTATGGTCCCCAGGTACACAATCTTATGCATGTTTCCCCAAAGCTCAGGTGGTCTAGAGAGCCCATGTTGACGTCTGTTACTCCTTCCCACCTTTTTCTCTGGATGATCTGTCCTGTACTGAAAGTGGATATCATGGTCCCCCAAAATATTGGATTGTGGTCTTAATCTCCCTTCCATTCTGATAATATACTTCCAACATTTAGAAACACGCACGAAGGTGATGTCTATGTTGCAATTCTACCACATTCTTGAAGTTTTGATGCTCCATCAAGACAAAACACCTTCCCGTAATTTTATGTTTCTGGAAGGCATAAAATATCTCTATCTGCCATAGGCATAATCATTTTGACTCTCTTCTCCTTGCCAATTGCATAACCTTTGTCTTCCCAATTCCTTCACTTTCAAGCTATGTGTATCTCTATAGTGGAAGGAAATTTCCTATGGTCAACATAAGGTCGAGCTCGCTTATTTATTTATTTATTTATTTATTCCCTCTTCATGAACTTTTTGGCCTTTTTTTTTTTTTTTTGATTTTCATCCAGTCCAACAGTGTATTTGCAGTGAGACGAGAATTTAGTCCTGTATACTTGAATTAATAATTGATAATGAAGGATTTAACTTTTTTTATTTTGTTTGGTTTGTGAATTCTATTCTCTGTTCCTTTCCCCTTTATGGTCTTTTCTTTGGTGTGATTCCTCACTTCCTCCCAATCATTTTTGTCTTATCTCTGTGTTTGTGTTTGTGTGTGTGTGTGTTTTCTCTGTGTGTTTCACAAAACACATATTTTTTGTTAATTTCTTTTTTTTTTCTTTCCAGCATAACAGTATTCATTGTTTGTGCACCACACCCTGTGCTCTATGCAATCCGTGCCCTCTCTCATACCCACCACCTGGTTCCCCAAACCTCCCAACCCCCCCTTCAATACCCTTAGATTGTTTTTCAGAGTCCATAGTCTCTCATGATTCACCACCCTTTCCAATTTCCCTCAACTCCCTTCTCTCCATCACCCTTTGTCCTCCATGTTATTTGTTATGCTCCACAAGAGAGTGAAACCTTTTGATAATTGACTCTCTCTTTGCGTGGCTTATTTCACTCAGAATAATCTCTTCCATTCCCGTCTTGTTGCTACAAAAGTTGGGTATTCATCCTTTCTGATGGAACCATAATACTCCATAGTGTATATGGACCACATCTTCCTCATCCATTCATGAATTGAAGGGCATTTGGTTCTTTCCACATTTTGGTGATTATGGCCATTGTTGCTATAAACATTGGGGAGCAGATGGCCCTTCTTTTCACTACATCTGGATCTCTGGGGTAAATACCCAGTAGTGCAATTGCAGGGTCATAGGGAAGCTCTATTTTTAATTTCTTGAGGAATCTTCTCACTGTTTTCCAAACTGGCTGCACCAACGTGCATTGCCAACAACAGTGTAAGAGGGTTCCCCTTTCTCCACATCCTCTCCCTCACATGCTGTTTCCTGTCTTGCTAATTTTGGCCATTCTAACTGGTGTAAGGTGGTATCACAATATGGTTTTTATTTGAATCTACCTGATGCCTAGTGATGATGAACATATTCTCACTTGTCTGATAGCCATTTGTATGTCTTCATTGTAGAAGTGCCTGTTCAATCTTCTGACCATTTTTTTATTTTATTGTCTGTTTTGTGTGTGTTGAGTTTGAAGAGTTCTTTATAGATCGTGGATATCAACCTTTTGTCTCTACTGTCATTTGTAAATATCTTCTCCCATTCCATGTGTTGCCTCTTTTTTTTTTTTTGACTGTTACCTTTGATGTGCAGAAGCTTTTGATTTTGATGAAGTCCCAAAAACTCTTTTTTTTTCTTTGCAGCCATATATAGAAAGAAGTTGCTGTGGCTGATATCGAAGAGGTTACTGCTTATGTTCTCCTCAAGGATTCTGATAGATTCCTGTCTCACGTTGAGGTCTTTTATCCATTTTGAGTTTATCTTTGTGTACAGTATAAAAGAAGGGTCAAGTTTCATTCTTCTACATATAGCTGGCCAGTATTCCTAGCACCATTTATTGAAGAGACTATCTTTTCTCAACATATAATTTTTCCTGTTTTGTCGAAGATTATTTGCCTATAGAGATGAGAGTCCATATCTGGGTTCTGTACTCTGTTCCACTGGTATATGTGTCAGTTTTTAAGCCAGTTACATGCTGTCATGGTGATCACTGCTTTGTAGTAAGGCTTGGGATCAGGAATTGCAATGCTCACAGTTTTATGTTTCTTTTTCAAGATTTCCTTAGAGATTTGGGGTATTTTCTGATTTCATACAAATTTTAGGATTATTTGCTCCAGCTCTTTGAAAAATACCGGTGGAATTTTAATCAGAATGGTATTAAAAGTATAGACATTTTCACAATGTTTATTCTTCTCATCCAAGAGCATGGAATGGTCTTCCATCTTTTTGTGTCTTTTTCAATTTCTTTCATGAGTGTTCTGTAATTCTTCAAGTAGAGTTACTTTCCCTCTTTGTTTAGGACTATTCCCAGGTATCTTATGGTTCTTGGTGCTATAGTAAATGGAATCAATTCTCTAATTTCCCTTTCTGTATTTTAATTTTTAGTGTATAGGAAAGCCACTGATTTTTGTACATTGACTTTATATCCTGCGATGTTACTGAATTGTTGTATGAGTTCTAGTATTTTGGGGGTGGAGTCATTTGGGTTTTCCATATAAAACATCATGCCATCTGTGAAGAGAGCGAGCTTGACTTCTTCATTGACAGTTTGGATCCTTTTATTTCTATTTGTTGTCTGATTGCTTTTGCTAGGACTTCTCATGCTATATTGAACAAGAGTGGTGAGAGAGGGTATCCTTATCATTTTTCTGATCTCAATGGGAAGGCTGCAAGGTTTTTCCCATTAAGAATGATATTTGCTGTGGGTCTTTCATAAATAGATTTGATGAAGTTCATTAATGCTCCCTCTATCTCAATACTTGGAAGCATTTTGATCAGGAACGGAGGCTGGATTTTGTCATATGCTTTTTCTTCATTAATTGAGAGGACTATGTGGTTCTTCTCTCTTCTCTTATTGATTAGTTCTATCACATTAATTGATTTGCAAATGTTGAACCATACTTTTCCTCGTGGGATGAATCCCACCTGGTCATGGTGGAAAATCTTTTTAATGTGCTTTTGGGTTCTGTTTGCTAGGAAATTGTTGATAATATTAGCATCCATATTCATCATTGATATTGGTCTGAAGTTCTCCTCTTTGGTAGGGTCTTTGCCTGGTTTGGGGATCAGGGTAATGCTGGCTTCATGGAAAGAGTCTGGAAGTTTTTATTCTGCTTCAATTTTTTGATACGCATTCAGGAGAATAGGTGTTATTTCTTTTTGAAAGTTTGGTAGAATTCCTCAGGGACTTCATGAGGTCGTGGGCTCTTGTTTTTTGGGACGTTTTTGATCACCACTTCAATCTAGTTACTAGATATCAGTCTATTCAGGTTTTCAGTTTCGTCCTGGTTCAATTTTGGGCATTTAGAATATTCCAGTAATGCATCCATTTCATCTAGGTTGCTTAGGTTATTGGCATATAATTGTTGATAATAACGTCTGATGATTGTTTCTACTTCCATGGTGTTAGTTGTGATCTCCCTTTTATTTCACAATTTTATTAATTAGGCCTTCTCTCTTCTCTTTAAGATTAGTTTGGCCAATGATTTATCAATCTATTGATTCTTTTAAAAAACCGGCTTCTAGTTTCATTGATACGTTCTACTGTATCTCTGGTTTTTACCTCATTGTTCTCTGCTTTAATCTTTATTATTTCCCTTCTTATATGTGGAGTTGGTTTGATTTGTTTTGATTGTCCAGTTCTTTAAGTAGTAGAGACAGCTGGTGTATTCTGGATTTTTTCATTTTTGAGAAATTTTTGGATGGTTATGTATTTCCCTCTTAGGACCACCTTTCCTATATCCCATAGATTTTGGACCAAAGTGTCTTCATTCTCATTTATTTCCATGAATTGTTTCAGTTCTTCTTTGATCTCCTTTTTGATCCAAATTTTCTAACTTTTTAAAACAATTTTAAATTAATTAATTTATTATTGTTATAAATACAGCTTATTTTTATCCCCAGTGGTGCAGTCTGTGAATCACCAGGTTTACACATGTTACAGCACTCATCATAGCATATACCCTCCCCAATGTCTCTATCCCCCCCATTCTCTCCCGTCCCTCCTGCCCCCAGCAACCCTCAGTCTGTTTTTTGAGATTGAGTCTTTTATTGTTTGTATCCCTCTCAATCCCATGTTCTTTCATTTGTTATTTTCTTACACTCCAAACCCCCCACATTGCATCTCCTCTTCCTCATATCAAGGAGATCATATGATAGTTGTCTTTGTTCGAATGTCATATTTCCTTAAGCTTAATACCCTCTTGTTCCATCCACATCTTCACAAATGGCAAGATTTCTTTTCTGTTGATGGCTGCATAGTAATCTATTGTGGATATATACCTCATCTTCTTTATCCATTTATCTGTTGATGGACATCTAAGTTCATTTCCATAGTTTGGTTATTGTGGACATTGCTACTATAAACTTTTGGGTGCATGTACCTCTTTGGAGTACCACGTTTGTATCTCTAGGATATATACACAGTAGTGCAATAGATGTGTCATAAGGTAGCTCTCTTCAGGTTGTTGAGGAACATTCACACTGTTTTACAGAGTGGTTGCACAACCTTGCATTCCCACCCACAGTGCAGGAGAGTTTCCCTCTCTCTGCATCCTCACCAGCATCTCTCATTTCTTGATTGTTAATTTTAGCCATTCTGACTCATGTGAGGCAGTATCTCATTGTGGTTTTGTGCTGTATTTCACTGATGCCGAGTGATGTGGAACATTTTTTCATGTGTCTGTTGGCCATCTGGATGTCTTCTTGCCAGAAATATCTGTTCATGTCCTCTGCCAATTTCATGATTGGATTATTTGTTCTTTGGGAGTTGAGTTTGCCAAGTTCTTTGTAGATATTGGATACTAGGCCTTTATCTGATATGTCATTGGCAATATCTTCTCCCATTCTGTCAGTTGTCTTTTGGTTTTGTTCACTCTTTCCTTTGCTGTGCAAAAGCTTTTGATCTTGATGAAATCTCAAGAGTTCATTTATTTCCTTGCTTCTCTTGTTCTGTTCCTTGTTCCTAGGAAGAAGTTGTTTTAGTTGAGGTCAAAGAGGTTGCTGCCTCAGTTCTCCTCAAGGATTTTGAAGGATTCCTTTCTCACCTTGAGGTCTTTCATCCATTTGGAGTCTATTTTTGTGTGTGGTGAACCAAGCATTCTTAAGCAAGGTAGTCTGTAGCTTTCAGGTGTTGGAGTTCCTTCCAAACTCAAAGTTTCCGATCTCCAGTTTCAAAGCATTGTGATCTGAAAATATGCAGGGAATAATCTCAGTGTTTTGGTATTGGTTGAGTCTGATTTGTGACCCAGTATGTGGTTTATTCTTGAGAAGAATATTCCATGTGCACTTGAGAAGAATGAGTTTTCTGTTGTTTTAGGGTGGAATGTTCTGTATATATTTATGAGGTCCATATGGTCAAGTGTGTCATTCAATGCTCTTGTTTCTTTATGGATTTTCTGCTTGGATGATCTGTCTATTGCTGAGAGAGGTGTGTTAAGATCTCCTACTATTAATCTATTCATAACAATATGATGCTTTATTTTGATTAACAGTTTTCTCTTGTAATTGGGTGCTTCCCTATTGGGGGCATAGATATTTACAATTGTTACATCATCTTGATGGATAGTCATTTTAAGAATTATGTAGTGTCCTTCTGTATCTCTGACTATAGTCTTTAGTTTAAAATCTAATTAATCTGATATGTGAATCATTAACCTTCTTTTGAGGACCATTGGAATGGAAGATGCTTCTCTATCCCTTCACTTTCAGTCTGGGTTTATCTTTTGGTTCAAAATGGGTGTCTTGTAGACAACATATGGATGGGTCCTATCGTTTTATCCAATCTGCAACCCTGTGTCATTTTATGGGCTCATTTAGGCCATTCACATTGAGAGTGATTATTGATAGTTAGATTTTATTGACATTATGTCACCTTTGAAGTCTTTCTTTCTGTAGATTTTCTCTATATTTTTGTTCAATGTTATTCTTAGGATTTTTCCTCTTTTATAGAACCCCCTTAATATTTTCTGCAGTGTCAGCTTGGTGGTTGCATAGTCCTCTAAGCATTGCCCGTCTTGGAAACTCCTTATTTCTCCATCCATTTTGATTGTCAGTCTTGCTGGATAAAGTATTCTTAGCTGCATGTTCTTCTCATTTAGTGCCCTGAATATATCTTGAAGCCATTTATGGCTTGCCAGGTCTCTGTGGACAGGTCTGACGTGATCCTGATGGGCTTTCTTCTTTATGTAAGGAGCCTCTTTGTCCTAGGGACATTCAAGAGATTGAGTCTACAGTTATGATTTCTCAATTTTGCTATCAGGTGTCATGATTTATTTATTTATTTATTTATTTATTTATTTATTTATTTAGTTTTTGGAATCTATATTCTTGGGGTGAGACAGTCCAGCCTTTAGTACATGAGTGCTGTTTCCATTCGCAAATTTGGGAAAATTTTCATGAAACTTGTTCCACTATAACATCTAGACTTCTTTCTTTCTCCTCCCCTTCAAGGATTCCAATAATTCTTATTTTGGAACGTTTCATGACATCATTTATTTTCTTGATTCTGTTTTCGTGGCTTCTAAGCTGTCTGTTCTAGGCTTCCTCCTGATCCTTTCTCTCTATCTGTTTGTCCTTAAGATCACTAATTCTATCTTCTGTCTCAGTTATCTAGCTTATCCAGAATTTAGATTAGATAGGAACTCACTGAAGCATTGTGAACCTCATCTCTGGTGGCTTTCCTTTCTGCCTGAACATTTTGAACATCAACCCTGGTGGCTTTCAATTTTGCCCTAATCAATTCAGTTTGATCATCCATGTCTTTCTCCAACCTAGCTATTGCCCTATAACTGGGCCTGAATTATCTTTCTGACATATTGTCTATGTTGATAAACATGATCTCTGTTGCAGAAGGCCCATACTGTGTATTTTTCTTCTGTTGGACATTTCTTCTCCTAGTCATTTTGGTGAGAGAAGACTTAACAGATATAGATGGATGTATTGACTGTTGTGCAGTCAAGGTGCACCCTGGAACACTTCTGAGCAATTTGAATTCCCCACCAAAACGAGAGAAAAATGAAAAGAAAAAGAAAATAAAGAGAAAGAGAGAGAGAGAGACAGGAAGAAAATAGAAGACAAAAGAGAAGGTTCAGCCATAATGGGAAGGAAATATTTATGAAGTATACAAACAAAAACAGACAAACAAAAAGACTGATAAAATATATGACAAGAGAAAAAAAATATATATATATTTATGAAGAACTTCGTCAAAAAAAAAGAAAAACAAAAAAAAAAAAAAACCAAAAAAACACCCAAGTATAAGATTTATATACTATGAGGACAAACACAAAAACACCAAAACACTGGCAGAAGAAAAAGATGGCAGAGTGGTTATAAATTCTCAGTGTAGACGAGGAAGGTTATTTTGATTTTTCCTGGATGTATCTTGATAACTTTGTTAAACATCTCAACTTTCCAAAGATATAGGGGGATTAAAAATTGGTTTGCATATAGGGGTAGCATTGATTGCAGAAAGGGGATTACATTGAAGCTTAACTCTATATGAACATTAGAAAATAAAAATAAAAAAGGAATAAACTAGACTAAAATAAAATAAAATTTTAAAAAATTTAAAAAAATGGAAATGCAAAAGAAAAACACAGGTGTATGTATCAAAAAGTTCAGGTTAGAAGGTTATTATGGAATTTGATATACTTGACATTTCAGTGTGATGGTAAATAGGTTAAAAATTAACTATATAAAAAAAATGAACCAGAAAATTGGGAATGAGTGAAAAATGAAAGTTGTATTTATGAAGTAGTGGTGGTTGTTCTTTTGTAGACTTTTTTCTTTCTTTCCTGGTTTGTTTTCTGAGGGAGGGGCCTGCCACGGAGGTTTTCAGTCACTGAAGTTCCCTGAGTTATGTCCTTCCTCTGCCCTCAAGGGGTGGGCTCTAAGGAAATTCCTTTTTTTTCAAGCTTTAGTTCTCTGGAGTTTTTTATGTTTGTTCAGTTTTTTTCTCCTGTCTTGACCACTTTTGTTGGTTTTTGGAGATTTAGAGGAAATCAAACAGCACCTCAACCTCCCTCTCAGAGAGAAACCTCAGTCTGCTGCCCTGTGGATGCTTCAGGCCCTTAAAATTCCCCCTTAGCCACTAGCAGACCAGGTTTTCAGTTGCAGTCCTTGGTAATGCAGGATCTTCTGTTTGTACCCAAAAGCATGGCAGCAGCGGCTCTCTGGGCAGCTCCAGACCACCAGAAAGGTTCCAAGGAGTGATCGCACACTGAGATCTTCCCACTGGCCTAGGCTGGGAGTGCCTGATTTTTCTGGATCTAAGAGTGCTGGGCTCCACATCTCTCAGTGGAGGATGTGGGTCATGCGCGTTTCAGGTTCTGATAGCAAGGCGTGGGTCTGAGTGCACGAGACTGGGCCTTCCCACACCTCTCTCAGTGGACTGTTATGGTTGTGTGTGTCTCAGGCTCTGTTAGCAAGTCTCAGAATTCTGCTGTCTGGTGAGGCTCCCAGTCCCTCACAGGAAACAGACCCAATGCATTCTCGAGCATGCTGGCAGCTCATGGACGAAGACCTGGTTTCTCCACCACACTCTCTCTGGCTCAATGCCAGGGGAGGGTGTCCTAAGTCAACAGACTTAAGACCTTGTTTTTAGCGCCCCAATTCCCACAATATACCTCTGTGATCCTTTGCTCTTTTTGAGTGCTTTCAAAAGACTCCATGTTAATGCTGGTCCCTAGATGTAGAGCACTCTTGTATTGGGGTATTACTTTCCAATCCGCCAACTCTGGTGACTTCTTCTCTGTCTTGTTTATCTGTCCACATCAGTCCAACATTTCCACTCTGCACTATATGTCCACTGGTGTCTTCTGACCCGGTAGAGATCCAGACGTGTATAATTCTCACCTCAGGCTGATTTCATAGGTTATCAGGGTTCTTTGGTAGGTAATCAGCTCACTTTAGGGTACAGGTTGAAACGGCGCCTCCTCCTACTTCCCCATCATCTTGTCTCTTCTCACATAACAGTTAAAATGAAATTTCAAGAGATACAGTCTTTTTTGGATATCAATTCAATGTGATATGCCTTGACAACTCAAATTACATCACTTTCAGCCATATTTCCTGTAAAGAATGTTCCATTTAGTCCTCTTTAATAAACACATATTCTCACTAAACTGCCTTCAAAGAAACAAAAATCTATGTCTGGTTAAACTCATATTGTTTGTCCCTTTTCCCCTTGCTCTTTCACGTGTTTCTTGACTACCATGAGTGAGTGAAATCATATGTCATTTGTCATTCTGAGACTGAGAGATGTGACATAGCCCAATGCTCTCCACAGCTCTACATGAGACAAGTGGCAAGAATTCATTCTTGCTTATGCCTCGGTAAGAGTCTGTTGTGCCTTTGGAGGACAGTGAGATGGTAGTAGTTCCTGGGAACTCCAGGCTTGTCTTCAGCCTTGAACACACTAGAAGATTAAAACATCAACAGCAACTTGGTGAAAACTGACCAGTAGCCTATAAATCAAACCCTATCAAAAGAGAACAGAATTCACAGAGACTATGAGAGAAGATTGGAGACATAGCTTAGAAAGACATGGGTGGTTGGTAATTCAGAGGGTAGTGAGCAAATGTAAAATACAAAGGCACAGGACAGAGGAGCACACTGGTAATCCACAAGAAGAATGTTTCCAAAAGCCATTGGCTGTTACCAGCAGAGGATCTGAATGACACGAGTTCTTGCCAACAAAGTGTCTTGAGTCCAATAGATTTCAGATCAGAAGGCTTGGAAGACATCAACTCGACAGAACACTGAGTTTCTCCTGGAAAGGACACCAACAAACAACCAAGTGCAGACAGCCTAGAACCCATGATCAGAGACAATACCAGGAGACACAGTGGGATGATGGTGGTTTCTGGCAGTGCATCCGTGAGAGGCAGTGTTCACTGAGATGATTCAGTGGGGGCAAAAGAAAATTTGCACTCCCGACATAGCAACATAAAGACTGAGCTACTGGCCAAGGACAGAATGGTGAGGACATTAGCTGCCTAACCTGCAAACACAAAGTCCAAACCATGAAAAACAGGGAGGGAATGCCTTCCTCAGTACACGTTGTGTAGTCCCAGGAGAACAGACACTTCCATAGGGGACTATAAGGAAGGCCTGCCCAAGTGCTCTCCCTGGACGAAAATATTCTGCAGGCCTTCGATCTGTAGAGTTGGTTGAACGTCTCCTTTCACAGGCAGACCAGAGACCACCAAGCTAAACCTCACCATATTCAGCCAAGTCCCCAAAAACTCCAAACAGCGGGCAAGGAGAGCCTCTGCAGATGACTTCCCTCAAGGACAAGGGACAGCCACAACACAACAGCAGAGGGCATGCATGCCACACACATACCCGAGACTCCCTCAAGGGCCACCCTTGGTAATTCATGATATCTGCTTCCTAAAGAAATTACCCTCAGGCTAGAAAACATAATGGGCTTTTCGGATACAGAGAAGAAGCCAGAGACCTAGATCCAATGCAAAGATGGAAGAATCAATTGATGCCGAAGAAAAAGAACAAGATAGGATCATGTCCAGTAAAACCTGCACATGTAACACGACCAATGGAGGATGGAATACTCCAGAATCCAGGATACTCACTGCACATTAGAAAAACACAGAAGCATCAGGGAGTCTCGAACCACAGAGATTCAAGTAATTAAAAAATTAAATAAAATATAGTGTCCCTGATAAAAGATGGGTAACAGACTGGATGCAAAGGCCAGGAGCTCGCAGAAGCAGAGGTTCAAATTAGTGACCTGGAAGAAAAACTGAAAAATAAGGAAGCTAAACCAAAGAGAGACAGAAGAATGATGGAACATGACAATGAGCTTAGGGAAATCATTGACTCCTAGGAATGGTTAGAGGTTCCTATTGTAGGAAAATTAGGAGTGAGAGAATAAAGAAGGCTGAACATTTCTTTGAGAAATCAGAACTGAAAATGTCCCTCATCTGCAAACAGAAACAGAGATCCAGATTCAGATGCACAGAGGACTTCCTTCACCATCCACAAAAGCAGAAAAACACAAAACAGTATCATACACCATGCAAGACCAAACATGGGAGGAAATCTCATTACCCAAATTTGCGTGGGAGAGTAGTTTGGCCATAGCCAAGTCACTGACTTCAAGACGACAAGTCATACCAGCTCCCGAAGCAGGTAGTATAGAGCCAGCAACACCAGCCCAAGCCAAAACCTATATCCCATGCATTTCTGAACAATAACAGAGCAGTGGTTCTTGTCTAGAACTCTGAGCTATTAAGAAGACAAATATTGGGTCCCAGGATGTGCCTTTCAGTTCAGCTCATGATCCCATGTTTATGGCATTGACTCTGGTCTCAGGTTACCTGCTCTGGGGTAAGTATGTTTCCCCTCCCCAGCTCCACACCTTGAATGTGATATTTCTCTCTCTCTTTCAAGCACATGCATGTGCACCGTTTGACTAAATATATATATCCTCTTGGGCCAGAGGATAGTTTATTTATTTTGGAACTATGTTCTTTTGGAATGCAGCCAGGTACAGAACACTTCTCACCATTCAAAAATGCCCAACTTTCATTCTGTGCTCCCTTGTTCATTCTCCTCTTCTTTATCTTCCTGTATCTCCTCACCAAACTGTAGCATCCACTATCTGTCCTGCTGTAATGGCCCTTTGTTATCACATTGTTGGTCATTTCCTGACTCCATTAGAATATGCACATCTTCCTTAAGAGATATTGTTTGGTTATCACATGAAGCCATTTGGGGATAGTAATGAGAGTGTTAAGGCAGGCTTCTGCTGCCATATTTCCATTCAGTTCCTCATAGTTAGCTGCACCACCCTGTGGAAATGCTCAAGATTCATTGACATACAAATCCTCTTTAATGCGTCCTTTTGGAGATACACATTTTCATCTTGAAACTGGAAAAAGGGTTTTTCAGATGGCTTGACTTGTGCTATAGGTCTTTTTCTAATTCTCCACTCTTGCTTGTGGACTCCAAGTACATGAATCCGTCCTTGGCCTCAGGTTGTAAGGTCTGCCTTTGGTGCTTGGTTAGTTTTGAAGATTGGGAAGCCATTTTAGCATGATTTTTGGAGACTCTAGAGGTACTCAAGTCTGCGCCTTTGAAGATTCCAGACATATCTTTGGCAAAGTTGTGGACATACCCTGTGAGGTTTCCTTGAGTGGTTTTTCCCTAGTCAGAAGCACCATGATTGAGAGAAAGGACCATACACATGTGCGGAACATGGAGTTCCTCCCCTGAGGCTTTGTTTTTAGAACTGATTCTTTCTTGCTCTTTCATGGGTAAGATGGAATGGTGGATTCTTGCCTTTCTCCGGAGTCCAAATGGCTGGTGCAGACTGTCACAGTTATAGACTATGAATTTGGCCATGGAGAATGTGACACCGACTCACTTTACAAACTGCCTTGGTGAGAGACCCAGGAGGCTCCAGTGGTTTGGGAGGGTTTGGGATCATCTTGGCCGACTCATGATTTCTCCAGCCAAGTGTAGATCAGGCGTGATTTGGGTATGAGTGGTTGCTATGACCTCAAAGCTTTGTGACATCACAGAAGCTGGCTTCACTGAAGCAGCAGTCCCTCTCCCATGACCTTTGACTTCTATAGCTTTAGGTAGGATGCCTAAGGACTATAAAGAGCCCTCTGAACCTGGTCAAGAACTAAGGTTTTCTTGTGTTAATTTCCCACTGCCCCTTTCTAGACAAAGAGAAAATAAAATGATGTTCAGTATACATACCATCCTTTAGGCCAACATTTCTCCAGAAACGGCAAGGTTTTCCTATTTCCACTGCAATTTCTAGAGATCTTAATAAACAATTAGGCCTCTTGGGTATTCTCAGATCTCTTTGGGGGTTGTCATCCTGTGGGTGAGAGAGTCTTTTCTCAGTGTCTTTTCCCTATGGGTTAGTGATGAATAAGGGAAAGAAAGTCCCCTTTCAAGGAAATATATTAGGTCATGCATGTATTGTGCTATCTGTGTCTTCATCTGCTACTCATAAAACACTAGTCATAAGGGATAAGGGCTCTGTCTACATGGTTTTACCTTAAACACCTTTGTAAAGGCTTCAAGGAGAGTGACTTTCTGCATGATATCTAACCCTGAAGGAAGATCCCTGGACAGCACTCCTTGTTATTTTTAGTTAACTTTACCTGCTGTGGTAATGGGTATAGACATGTTTACCAAGTCTCTTTAATCAGAGGAAAAGGAACGGCCTATATCGATGGCCTGCAATGCCTCCTTAAGCAGAACTCTGGATTGACCTGCAATGCCCTTGCTAAGACTAGTAGATAATAAAGGTGTGGTTCATATTGTCAACAGTGTATCCCTCAGCCATCAGGGAGGACGAACCTCTGGTACTTGCACTGACATGAATGCCATAGGACTGGGTGATGTGAAATGAAAAAGGCAAGCAGACAAAAGTAATATCATATGGCTTCCCTCCTAAGTGCACCAGGAGGAATACCATAGCCCTTAGTAAATGGAAGTGGAAACTGAAGGGGAAGAAATCAGAGAAGAAGACAAACCAGGAATAACCCATGTCTATGAGAACCAAGCTGAGGGTCACAGTAAAGAGAGACATGCAGGGAATGTGGGAACTGGTTAATGGGTGTTGAGGAGTTGTGTTATATCTTAGGATGAACACTAGGTCGTATTTGGAACTAAAGCAGCAGCACATGCTCTGTCAAAAACTTCTGATGGATGACAGGTTGGCTTCATCAACAGAACAAAAAAAAATTAAAATAAAAAGAAACTGGCCCTTCAAAAGCAGATAAGGAAGGACAGGAAAAGGAATGAATATATTTTTATTATCATTACTTATTAAAAGAGCATGGGATTTGTTTCTTATAATGTCCTTATCTGAATTGGGTCTTTATACTTGTAAAGAAGAGTCTAACGGCCTCCTCCATTTCTGGAATTGGTTTGAAGAAACGACACTGTCTTCATTAAATATCTAGATGTGTTGAACAGGAAAGTTATTTGGATCTGGCCTTCTGTGTGATGTGAGTTGTTTGATTATGCTTCAAATGCTTTATTCACTAGTAGAGAGCTCAAATTTTGTAGTGTTCCTGACCTAAACTTGGGAGTTGATATGTGTCTTGGAATTATTCTTTTCTCTCAGTTCTTGGATTTGGTGGCATAATTTTGTAGAGGGGTCTTTTAGGTAATCTTTTTTCCTTTCTTATAAGATGTTATGAGGTTTCATACTTTCAGCTGTAGGCTTGTCTCCCTGTTTTATCCAGGTAATGGCTTCTCCAGTTTGTTAACATTTCAAAACTGATGCGTGATTTTTCCTGATTTTCTCCTATTAGATTGTTTTTGTTTCTTTTATTTCGATGATCCTATGTATTATTTCATTTTTTTCTGTTAACTTTGGAGCTTATTTCTTCTTTATTTAGTTCCTTATAGCGTCAAGTTAGGTTATTTTTCGGTGTTTTTATTTTTGGAAATACACGCATTTAACCCTATATTCTTTCACGATAAAATTTTTTGACCTCATCCCAAAAGTTTCTTTACATTCTTTTGTTAAAGGGACTTTCTGATTTTATTTATTTGATTAATTGCTAGTTAGGGAGTGTGTTGTGTTTTCCACCTATTAGTGTCTGGTTGTGTTTCCCTTTTGTAAGTGATTTTCCATTTTCATACCTTCCTGGTCATAAGTACACCTGGTAGGGATTAAATTCCCTTCAATTAATTAAGACTAGCATTGGACTCCAGCACAGGATCTGTGATAGACAATGCTATGTCGGTCTTTGGGAAGAACTTCTCTTATGGTCCTCAGAGACACAATCTTGTGCATGTTTCTCCAAAGCTCAGGTGCTTTAGAGAGCCCATGATGACGTGTGTTATTACTAACCACCTTTCCATCTGGATGTTCTGTCCTATGCAGAAAGTGGATATCTTAATCCCCAACAATATTAGAATGTGCTGACCATATCCCTTCCTTTCTGTTAATATGCTTCCAACATTTAGATACACCCATGTTGGTGGTGTGTATTTTGGCAATTCGTTCAAGTTTCTCATGTTTTTATGCTACATGAAGACAAAGCACCTTCCGGTAATCTTTTGTCTCTCAAAGGCATAATCACTCTACCTTCCATAGGCACAATCATTTTGGCTCTCTTCTTCTTGCCAGTTCCATAACCTATATCTTTCCAATTCCCTCACTGTCAAGCTATGTGTATCTTTGTAGTCGAAAGAAATCTCCTATGGGCAATATATGTTCGAGATCGTTTTGTTAAGTTTCTTTTCTTGTTGACTATTCTTGCTTTTCTAAATTTAGTTTTCTTCCAGTCCAACAATATGTTTGTAGTCATAGGAGACTTAGTCCTGAATACTTGAACTTATTATTGATAGGTAAGGAGTTAACTTCTCATTTTGGTTAGTTTCTGACTTTGATTCTCTTGGCCTTCCCCTTTCTGGTATTTTCTTTCAAGTTTGATCCTTTGATGCGATTCCTCACTTCCTCCCCATCTTTTGTGTGTCTTTTCTGTGTGTGTGTGTGTGTGTGTGTGTGTTGACTGTGTGTTTCACATAACTTTATTTTTCATAACTTTTATTTATTTTATTTTTTTATTTCTTTTCTGCATAACAGCATTCATTGTTTTGCACCACATCCCATACTCCAGAAATCCATGCTTTCTTTTATACAAAACACCTGGTTCCCCCACCCTCCAATTCTGCCCCTTCAAACACTAAGATTGATTTTCAGGGTCCATACTCTCTTATGGTTTACCTCCCCTTCCAATTTCCCTCAATTCCCTTCACCTCTCCAACTCCCCTTGTCATTCATGATTTTTATTATGCTCCACAAGTAAGTTAAACCATGTGATAATTTACTCTCTGATTGACCTGTTTCACTCAGCATAATCTCTTCCAGTCCCGTCCGTGTTGCTACAACAGTTCAGCATTCATCCTTTCTGATGGAGGCATAATACTCTATAGTGTAAATGGATCACATCTTCCTGATCCATTCGTCCACTGAAAGGCATCTTGCTTCTTTCCACATTTTGGTTAATGTTGTCATGGCAGCTATAAATATTGGGTACAGATGGCCCTTCTTTTCACTACATCTGTATGTTTAGGGTAATGTAGTAGTGCAATGACAGAGAATTGGGGAAGCTCTATTTTTAATTTATTGAGGAATCTCCACTGCCGTGGTATTGGGTACAAGCAAAAAATCCTGAGTCCACGGGAACCGTGACTGGGAACCTGCTCTGCCAGTGGCCAAGGTGAGATCTATTTGGGCTCTTCAGCCAGACTGAGGCTTCTCTCTGAGAGGGAGGTCAGGGTGCAGTTTTCTTTCCTCTAAACCTACAAAAACCATTAAAAGCAGTCAAGGAGAGAGAGAAAAACAAAGGGAACAAATATAAAAACCTCCAGAGAACAAAAGTCTGAAAAAAAAAAAAAGTTTCCTCAGAGCCCAGTCCTCGAGTGGGGCAGGAGGACTAAACTCAGGGAACATCATTGACTGAAAACCCACGTGTCAGTCCCCTTTCTCAGAAATACAAACAGGGGGGCGCCTGGGTGGCTCAGTGGGTTAAGCCGCTGCCTTCGGCTTGGGTCATGATCTCAGAGTCCTGGGATCGAGTCCTGCATCAGGCTCTCTGATCAGCAGAGAGCCTGCTTCCCTCTCTCTCTCTCTCTGCTGCCTCTCCATCTACTTGTGATTTCTCTCTTTAAAATAAATAAATAAATAAAATCTTTAAAAAAAAATAAATTAAAAAAAGAAATACAAACAGGAAAGAAAAAAAAAGACTACAAGAGACCAACCATCACTATTTCATAGATACAATTTTTATTTTTAATTTGTTCCCAATATTCTAGTTAATTTTTTAGAGATAGTTTTTTAACCTATTTACCATCACAGTGAGATGTCCAGTACATCTAATTATATAATAACCTTATAATCTAAATTTTTGTTATATACACCCATGTTTTCTTTTGCAATTTTTTAAAATTTTAGTTTAGTTTAGTCCAGTTTATTACTTTTTAATTTTTATTTTCTAATAGTCATATAGAGTTAAACATCAAGGCAACCCCCCTTTCCCCAATCAATGCTACCCCTATAGGTAAACCAATTTTTAATCCCCCTTTATCTTAGATAAGTTGATTTTTTTAACAAAGATATCAAGATACATCCATGAAGAATCAACATAACCTTCCTCACCCACACTGAGAATTTATAACCATTCCCCAAACTTCTTTCTTTGCCAGTGTTTCTATGTTTTCATGTTTGTCCTAATAGTATATAAATCTTATACTTGGGGTTCTTTTTGACGAGGTCCTTCCTTTATTTGCTTATACATTTATCAGTCTTTTTGTTCGTTTTTGTTTCTACACTTCACAAGTATTTCCTTGGGGCCCATTTGGGCTGAAACTTCTCTTTTATATTCCCCTTTTTTTTCTCTCTCTCTCTCTTTTCTCTTTTCTTTATTCTCTCATTTCAGTGGGGAATCCTATTACTCAAAAGTGTCCCAGGGTGTACCTTGACTACACCAGGGTCGATACATCCAACAACATGCATCCATTTATCTCTCACCAAAATGACTATGAGGAGGAATGCCCAAGAGAAGAAAAATACAGAGGATTGGACTTCTGCAACACACCTAATGGCTATCAATATATTCAATAAGTCCGACAGTGTATTCAGGCTCACAATTATCCAGGCAATAGCTAGATTGCAAAAAGCCAAACAGAATTGATTAGGGCATAACTGAAAACTACCAGGGATGATGTGCACAATGTTAGGGCAGAACTGCAAACTACGAGGGATGAGGCTCACAATGACCTCACTGAGTTCCAATATAATCTAAATTCTCTAAAAGCTAGGACAACTGAGACAGAAGATAGAATTAGTGATCTGAAGGACAAACGGACAGAGAAAGGATCAGCAGGAAGTCTGGAACAAGCATAGAAGCTACAAAACAGAATCAGGGAAATAAATGATGCCATAAAACTTTCCAACGTCAGAATTATTGGAATGCCTGAAGGGGAGGAGAAAGAAAGAAATATCGAAAGAAAGAAATCTCAAAGATATAGTGGAACAATATCTTCATTAAAATGTTCCCAATCTCGTGAAGGAAACCAGTGTTCTTGGACTAGAAGGAGAACAGTCTCCTCACAAGATTATAGATTCCAAAAAAACATCAATGCACCTGATAGTAAAACTGAGAAATCATAAGTGTATATACAATCTCTTGAAAGCCACTAGGACAAACAGGCACTTTACTTACAGAGAAAAGGTCATCAGAAACAAGTAAGACCTGTCCACAGAAACCTGGAAAGTTATAAAGGGCTGGCAAGATATATTCAGGACACTAAATGAGAAGAACATACAGCCAAAAATACTTTATCGAGCAAGACTGACATTCAAAATGGATGGAGAGATAAAAAGATTCCAAGACCAGCAAGGCTTAAAAGACTATGAAACCAACAAGCCGACACTACAGGAAATATTAAGGGGGTTCTATAAATAGCATTGAACAAAAATATAGAGACTATCTACAGAAAGAAAGACTTCAAAGGTAACACAAGGTCAACAAAAACGTATTTATCAATTATCACTCTCAATGTGAATGACTTAACTGCACCCATAAAATGACACAGGATTGCAGATTGGATAAAACGACAGGACCCATCCATATGATGTCTATGAGAGACCCATTTTGAACGGAAAGATACACTGAGACTGAAAGTGAGGAGATGGAGAAGCATCTTTTATTCCAATGGGCCTCAAAAGAAGGCCAGGACACCATTCTCATATCAGATAAATTATATTTTAAACTAATGACTGTACACAGTCTTTAGAGAAATCTCTAAAGATTTAGAGAGACACAGAAGAACACTACATAATTCTTAATGGGACCCTCCACCAAGATGATCTAACCATTGTAAATATCTATTCCCCCAATATGGAAGCAGCCAATTACATGAGAAAACTGTTAGTCAAGATAGTCATATTGGTATGAATACATTAATACTAGGAGATCTTAACATGCCTCTCAGAAATAGACAGATCATTTGAGCAGAAAATCCATAAAGAAACAAGAGCATTGAATGACACATTGGACCAGATGGACCTCATAGACATATACAGAACATTCCTCCTTAAAACAACAGAACACTCATTCTTCTCACATGGAACTTTCTCACATTCTTCTGCACATGGAACCTTCTCACATTCTTCTGCACATGGAACCTTCACAAGAATAGACCACATTCTGGGTCACAAATCAGGGCTCAACCGATACCAAAAGACTGAGATTATTCCCTGCAAATGCTCAGGTCACAATGCTTTGGAACTAGAGCTCAATCATGAGGAAGAGTTCCTAAGGCACGCAAACACCTGGAAGCTAAAGAGTTTCTTGCTTAAGAATTCTTGGATAACCACACACAAAAATAGATTCCAATGGATGAAAAACCTCAATGTGAGAAAGGATTACATCAAAATCCTTGAGGAGAGCAGAGGCAGCAACCTCTTTGACCTCAACCGCAGCAACTTCTTCCTAGGAACATCGCCAAAGAAAACAGAAGCAAGGAAATAAATGAACTATTGTAATTTCATCAAAAGCTTTTTCACAGCAAAGAAAAGAATGAATAAAGATTAAAAGCTTTTGCACAGCAAAGGAAAGAGTGAATAAAACCAAAAGACAACTGAAAGAATGGGAGAATATATTTGCAAATGACATATCATATAAAGGGCTAGTATCCAATATCTATAAAGAGCTTGGCAAGCCCAACGCCTAAAGAACAAATAATTCAAACGAGAAATGGGTGGAGGATATGAACGACATTTCTGCAAAGAAGACATCCAAATGGCCAACGGAAGTACAAATCAAAACCACAATGAGATACCACCTCACACCAGTAAGAATGGCTAAAATTAACAGTCAAAAAATGACAGAGGCTGGTGAGGATGAGGAGAGAAGGGAAACCACACGTCAGTTTTGAAAACTTTAATAAACTGGGGGAGCCATTACCTGGATAAAACAGGGAGACAAGCACACAGTTTTATGAATCAACATAACAACTGATAGAAAAAAAATAACCTGCAAGACCCATCTACACAATTATGCCAGCAAATCCAAGAACTGAGAGAAAAAGATAAATTCCAAGACACATATCAAGTCCCAAGATTAGGTCAGGAAACCTACAAAATATGAGCTCTCTACTAGTGACTAAAACGTTTGAAGCAGTAAACAAACCCCTGCCAACACACAGAAGGCCAGGTCCTAATCATTTTCCAGGGGAACTCTTCTAGACATTTTATGAAGGGAAGGTCGTTTCTTCTTATCAATGCCAGAAACGGAGGAGACGGGGACACTCTAGTTTACAAGTATAAAGACCCAATTCAGATAGGACCTTATAGGAAACAATTTCCATGCCATTTCAATATGTAAAGTATAATTGTTTCCTTTTCTCTGTCTGTCCTCATCTGATTTTGAAAGTCCCAGATTTTGTTTTTATAATTTTTTGTTCTGTTGAGGAAGCCAGCCTATCTACCATCATCCGTTTTTGACTGAGTATTCACAGATGCTTTAGTGCTATATATGGCCTAGTGCACATCCTAATATACGCCAAAACTCCTGAACACCCATTAACCAGTTCCGTCATTCCCTGCATGGCTCTCTTTTCTGTAACCCTCAGCTTGGTTCTCAGAACCTGAGTCACTCCTGGTCTGTCTGCTTCTCTGACTTCTTCCGAATCAGTTTTTATTCCTTTACTAAGGGCAATGGTATTCTTCCTGGGGCACATACAAGGGAAGCTATATGATATTTCCCTTTGTCTGCTTTCCTTTCACATTTCACATGACCCAGTACTGTAGCATTCATGTCAAGGCATGTACCAGGGGTTTATACTCCCTGATGGCTGAGGAATACTGTGTTGCCATTATGGACCAAACCTTCTTTATCCACAAGTCTTTGCATGGGCATTATGACTTTAGCCACAGTTCTGCTCGTGTAGGCATTTCAGGCCCTCGATTAGGCTGTTGCTTTTCCTTTGATTAAAGAGACTTGGTCAACAAGGCTATAGCCATTACCACATCAGGTAGAGTTAACTAATGGTGACAATGGTTGCTGTCCACGGCTCTATCTTAAGATTCAGCTCTCATGCAGAATGCAACTCTCCTGAAGCCTCTGCAAAGGTGTTTAAGGTAAATCCAGGTAGACATAGCCCTAATACCTTATGACTAGTGTTACAGAACACTAGGAGATGAGGACACAGACAGCACAATATATCCATGCCCTAACCTTTTTCCTTGAAAAGGGACTTTCTGTCCCTTACTCATCACTGACACATACGGAAAAGTTGCTGAGAAAGGACTCTCTCAACTACAGGATGAAAAAACCCACAGAGAGCTGTTGATACACAAAAGCCTTAGTGTTTCTGGATCTCTAGAAATTGCAGTAGAAATAGTTAAATCCTGCCATCTCTGGAGAAATGTTGGCCCTAAAGTATAAGTATACTGAAAAGCATGTCATTTTCTCTTTGTCTAGAAAGGGGCAGTGGGACATTTAAACACAAGACAACCTGAGTTCTTCATCAGGATCAGAGGGTTCTTTTTCTGTCTTTCCCGGGACTTCTTAACTAAAGACATAGGACTCAGTGTTCATCAGAGAGGTACTGCTGCTTCAGGAAAGCCAGTTTCTGTGATGTCACAAAGCTTTGAGGTCATAGCAAACACTGCTTATCAATCCACACCTGATCACTACACTTGGCTGGAGTAGTCATGTGTGTGCCAAGCGGATCCCAAGCCTCCCAAACTGCTGGAATCACCTGGGTCTCTCACCAAGGCTGTTTGTGAAGGGAGTCGGTGTAACCTTCTTCATGGCCGAATTCATGGTCTTTTGTTGTGACTGTCAGCACCAGCATTCTGGACTCCAGAGAAAGGCAAGAATCCACCATTCTATTTTAAACACAAATGGCCAAAAACAATCAGGCCTCGAACAAAGCCTCAGGGGAGGAAATCTGCGCCCTGCACATGAGTATGGTCCTCCCACCCAATCAGGGCGCTTCTGACCAGGAAAAGGGCCACTGAAGGAAAGCTCAAATGGAATACCTGCAACCATGCAAAATACATGTCTGGAGTCTTCAACAGAAAGGACACGAGTACCTCCAGCTGCTCCAGAAATAGAGCCAAAACGGACTCCCAATCTTCCAAACTGAACAAGCACAAAAGGCAAACTCTACACTCTAGATCATTAGGTCCAGGACAGACTCATGTACTTGGAGTCCACAGAAGCAAGTATGGAGCATCCTGGAAGAGACCCATAGCCCAAGTGTAACCATCTGAAAGACTTTCATGCCAATATCATGATGACAACTTGTATATCCAAAAGGTCGCATTGAAGAGGAGTCAAATGTCAAAGAACCTTGAGCATTCCCACAGGGTGGTGCAGCTGCCCCCTGGGGAACTGAATGGAGATGTGGCAGCACAAGCCTGTCTTCACCCTCTCATAACCATCCCCCAAATATTTTCATATGATAAGCAAAGAGTGACAGTTGCGGAAGATGAGCATGTTCTAATGGAGCCAGGAGAGGATGAATAATGTGTCAACAAGGGGCCATTACAGCGTGACAGACAGTGGCTGCTACAGGTTTTTGAGGAGTCCAGGAAGACCAATCTAACCAGGCACCCAAAAGTTGGTGTTTGTTTGAAGGCAGGTTAGTGAGAATACGTGTTTAGAAAAGAGGACTACATGGGACATTCTTTGCAGGAAATGTGGCTGAATGTGATGGGATGTGAGCTTTCAAGGCATATCAAATTGAATTGCTATCCTTAAAAGACCGACTTCCTATCTCTTGAAATTTCATTATAAGTGTTATGTGAAACACACTGAGACAACATACACACACACACACACACACACACACACACACACAAATAAGAAACACAAAAGACAAAAGATAGGGAGGAAGTGAGGAATCACACTAAAGGAAGCAAATGCCAAAGAAAATACCATGAAGGGGAAAGACACAGAAAATCCAACTCAGAAAACAACAAAAATGAGACTGTTAACTCCATACCTATCAGTAATTAGTTAAAGTATTCAGGACTAAATTCTCCTATCACTATAAACAGATAGTTGGAAGGATGAATATTTAAAAGAAAAAGAAAAAAAAGGCAAAATAGGCCCACAAGAAAACAACAAATAGTAAACAAGCTTGTTCTGTTGCCCATAGGAGATTTCCTCCGACTATGAAGATACATAGCTTGAAAGCGAAGGAATTGGAAAGACATAGGTCATGCAAATGGCAAGGAGAAGAGAGCCAAAGTGATTGTGCCTATGGCAGATAGAGAGATTTTATGCCTTCGAGAGACAAAAGATTACCGGAAGGTGTTTTGTCTTGATGGAGCAACCAAACATCAGAAACTTGGAAGAATTGCCAACATATACACCACCAATGTGGGTGTATCTAAATTTTGGGAGCATTTTAACAGAAAGAAAGGGAAATGGGTGCCACAATCCAATATTGTTGGGACTACAATATCCACTTACATCAAAGGACAGATCATCCGGAGAAAAATGGGGGAAAGAATAACAAACATCTTCATGGGCTCGCTAGACCACCTGAGCTTTGGGGAAACATGCATAAGATTGTGTCTCTGATGACCATAAAGAAGTTCTTCCCAAGGACAGACCTAGCATTGTCTATCATACATCCTGTACTGGAGTCCAAATCCAGTCGTAATTAATAGAAAAGAATTCATATCCTGTTTTGTATACTTTGGCCATAAAGGTATGAAAGTGTAAAAAAAATCAGTTATGAATGGGAAACACAACCAGACACTAATAGGTGGAAAACACAATACACCCTGAACTAGCAATGAGTCAAAGAAGGACAATCAAAAGGAAAATCATAAAGCACATTGAAGAAATGAAAGTAAAGGAACTTATGGGATGATGCCCAAACATTTCGTGGGGAAAGAATATAGGGTTAAATGCGTTTATTTCCAAAAATTTTTTTAAAAAAAGAAAAAAATAAAGCAACACAACCGACAGCATAATGAACCAGAAAAGGATGAAATGAAATCCAAACTGAACAGAAAATGGAAATAATACATGATTTTCAAAATAAAGGAAGATCAAACAAACCCATATGAAAAAATCAAGAGAACTCACACGTCAGTTTTGAAAACTTTAACAAAATGTAGGAGCCATTACCTGCATTAAATGGGGAGATGAGCATAGAAGGCTATACCCATTACCACAGCAAATAATGATGACGAGGAGTGCTCTCCAGCGATCTTCCTTCAAGTTTAGCTATAATGCAGAATGTCACTCTCCTTGAAGCCTTTGCAAAGGTGTTTAAGGTAAAACCATGTAGACAGAGCCCTAATCCCTTATGACTAGTGTTTCAGAACACTAGGAAATGATGATACAGACAGCACAATATTTCCATGCGCTAACCTTTTTCCTTGAAAAGGGACTTTCCGTCCCTTAGTCATCACTGACCCATAGGGAAAAGACGCTGAGAAAGGACTCTCTTACCTACAGGATGATAAACCGCACAGAGATCTATTGATACACAAAAGGCCTCACTGTTTCTTGAGATCTCTAGAAATTGCAGTGGAAATAGGAAAACCTTGCCGTCTTTGGAGAAATGTTGGCCTAAAGGATAGTATACCAAACGTCATTTCCTCTCCTCTTTGTCTAGAAAGGGGAAGTGGGAAATTAACAAAAAAGACAGCCTGATTCTTGATCAGGCTAGGGCGCCTCTTTCTCTGTCTTTATGAGGGCTTTCTACCTAAAGCCATAGAAACAAAGTTCATTAGAAAGGGACTGCTGTTTCAGTGAAGCCAGCTTGTGTGATATAACAAAGCTTTGAGTTTATAGCAAGCACTCCTCCCCAAACCACACACCCAAGACTCCTCCCCAAACCATGCCTGATCACTACACGTGGCTGGAGGTTGGGCCAAGAGAATCCAATGCCCTCCTAAACTGCTGGAGCCGCCAGGGTCTCTCACTAAGGCAGTTTGCGAAGTGAGTCGGAGTCATCTTCTCCATGGAGGAATTTGTAGTCTTTAGTCCTGACGGTCAGCACCAGCCTTCTGGACTCACGAGAAAGTAAAAAATCCACCATTCCATCTTACCATGGAAGTCGAAGAAATAATCAGGGCTCAAACAAAGCTTCAGGGGAGGAAGCAACGCCCTGCACACAGGTATGTTTTCTCCCACCAAATTAGGCCAGTTCTGACCAGGGAAAGGGCCAACCTAGGAAAGAACACACACCCACAACCATGCCAAAGACATTTCTAGTGTCTTCAACAGCGAGGAAATGAGTACCTGGAGCATGTCCCGAAATCATGCCAAAATGGATTCTCAATCTTCAAAACTGGCCTGTCACCAAAGTCAGACTCTACACCCTAGAACCCTAGCCCAGGATGGACTCATGTACTGGGAGTCCACAGAAGCAAGAGTGGAGCATGTTGGAAGAGACTCATAGCCCAAGTGAAGAATCTGAAAGACTTTCATGCCTATTTCAGGATGACAGCCTGTATGTCTGAAAGGACACATTGAAAAGGATTTGAATGTCAAAATACCTTGACCATTCCACAGGCTGGTGAAGCTACCGTCTGGGGAACTGAATGGAGATGTGGCATCACAAGCCTGCCTCAAGCCTAATGACCACCCCCCAAATGGCCTCATGTAATAACCAATCAGTGACTCTTGCAGAAGAAGGGCATGTTATATTGGAGCCAGGAGAGGAGGAACAATGTGTCAACATGGGGCCATTACATTTGGACAGCCAGGGGATGTTACACGGTGGTGAGGAAATCCAGGAAGACAAAGAACAGGAGAATGAACAAGGGAGCTCATAGCAAAGGCTGGGCATTTTAGGATTGTGGAGGTGCTCTGTACCTGGCTGCATTCCATAGTGACCTAGGTCCAAATTAAATAAACCATCCTCTGGCCCCAGTAAATCTCTGTATTTTTTTAAAAAAAAAATTTTGTCAACATATGGTCATGCACGTATTTGATAGAGACGGAGATCACAATCAGGGGGTGGAGCTAGAGAGGGAGAAGCTGAATTGCCGCTGAGCAGGGAATCTGAGACCAGAGTCGATGCCATGACTCTCGGATCATGAGTTGAGCTTAAAGCCTCCTCTGAACACCTCAGCACCCAACCTTTGTCCTAGTTCTAGAAAGAACAACTGCTCTGTCTTTGTTCAGAAATTTAGGTGATACGGATTTTGGCTTGGGCTGGTGTGACTTGAGCTATCCTACCTGCTTTAAGAGCTGGTATAGCTTGTCCTCTGGAGTCAATTACTTGGCTGTGGACACACTATGCTCTCACACATATTTGGGTAAAAATAATTCCTCCATTGCTAGCTTTTGCAGGGGGAATGACATTATGTCCTCTGTTGCTCTGGTTCTGTTGATTGTGATGGGAGTCCTCTGTGCCTATCAATCTGGATCTCTGTTTCTGCTCCCAGATAAGGAACATTTTCTGCTCTAATTTCTCAAAGAAATGTTCAGCCTTTTTTTTTTTTCTCACTCTTTGTTCTCCTACAATAGGCACCTCTCCCCATTTCTTGGAGTCTATGACTTCCCTAATCTTATTGTCATGATCCATCATCCTTCCTTCTCTCTTTGGATTTGTTCCTTATTTTCCAGTCTTTTTCTTCCAGGTCACTATTGGTATCCCAGGCTTATGCCAGCTTCCTGGACTTTGTATGCACTTTTCTACCAATCTTTTCATCAGGAACTCTTTTTTATTTTATTTTATTTTACTTTATTTTAATCAATTTTATCTCTGTGGTTTGAGACTCTCTGATATCCTCTGTGTTTTGTCATGTATAGGGTGTACCCTGGCCGCTGCTTTCAATCCTCAATTGGACATGTTATATGTAAAGGTTTCATTCTGATTGCCTGACCAAGATCATTTCTTGTTTTTTTTTTTTTTTCCCTTGGCACCAATTGATTCTTCCATCTTTGCATGGGATGTATGCCTGTCTTCTTCTCTGTATTTGAAAAGCCCATTCTGCTTTCTAACCTGAGAGTAATTTCTTTAGGAAGAATAGATCATGGCATGCCCCAGGGCTGGCACTTGAGGGAGTCTTGGATGTGTGTGGCATACATGCCCTCTGCTGTTGTGTTGTGGCTGTCCCCTGTCCATGAGGCCAATCATCTGCAGAGGCTCTACTTGCCTGCCCTTTGCTGTGTTTGGGATCTGGGCTAAATATACTGAGGTTTAGCTTGTTGGGCTCTGTTTTGCCTTTGAAAGGAGCTGTTAAACCAACTCAAGAGTCGAAGGCCTGCAGAATGCTGTGGTAAGGAGAGAGCTTGATGTCAGGGCTTCTTCTAGTGCCCTATGGGAGAGTCTGTTAAACTGGAACTAAGCAACTTGTACTGAGGAAGACAGTACCACAGGTGTTCCACGGTTGGGATTTCGTGTTTGCAGGTCAGGCAGCTAATGTCCTCACTATCCTGTTTTGGCAGTAGCTTGGTCTTTATGCTGCTGGTGAGAGATCCCAAAATTTATTGCGCTCTGATCGAGTCATTTCCATGAATACTGCCTCTCACGGATGCACTGCCAGAACACACCATCTTCCCACTGTGTCTCCTGGTATTGTCTCTGATCATGGTTTCCAGGCTGTCTGCACCTGGTTGCTTGTTGGTGTTCTCTGAAGAAGAAACAGTGTTCTGTCGAGTTGATGTCTGCCAAGCTTGCTGACCTGAAATCTCAAGCCTCAAGACCCTTTGTTGGCAAGAACTCATGCCCTTCAGACCCTCTGCTTTTCACAGCTAATGGCATTGGGAAATATGCTCCTTTTGAGTTCCCTGTGTGCTCCGCTCTCCTGTGCCTTTGTCTTTTGCATTGGTTTACTGCCCTTTGACGCACCAACGGCCCACGTCTACACAGAGTCAGGTCTCTAATATTCTCCCATAGTCTCTGCGACTTCTTTTCTCTTTTGCTGTGGAGTTTACTTTGTAGGCTTCAGGTCAATTTCTGCCAAGTTGCAATTGATGTGGTAATCTTCCAGTTATGTTCATGGCTGAAGACAAGCTTGGAGGTCTCAGACACTACTATCATCTCACTGCCCTCCAAGGGCTCCACCGATTCTATCAGTCTCAGAAAGACAAATAACATACGATTTTTGCGCTCTGATCGAGTCATTTCCATGAATACTGCCTCTCACGGATGCACTGCCAGAACACACCATCTTATGGTAGTCAAGAGATATATGAAAAATCAAGGGAAAAATGGGACAAATAATATGACTCTAACTAGGCACACAAAATGCGGTGTTTGCTTGAAGGCAGGTTTGTGAGAATATGTTTATCAAAGAGGAAAAAATGTAACATTCTTTGTAGAAAATGTGGCTGAACGTGATGGAATGTGAGTTTTCAAAGCATGTAAAACTGAATTGCTATCCATAAAAGACCGAATCCCTATATCCTTAAATTTAAATTTAATTATATGTGTTATGTGAAACACGCATATACAACACACACACACACACACACACAAATTGGGGAGGAAGTGAAGAATCGCACTAAAGGAAGCAACCCCCAAATAAAATACCATATCGGGGAAAGGCACAGAGAATCCAAGTCAGAAACCAACCAAAATGAGAAAGTTACCTTCTGACCTTTCAATAATTCAAATATTCAGGACTAAATTCTCCCATTACTGCAAACAGATTTTTGGATTGGATGAAATTAAAAAAAAAAAAAAAAGGCAGAAAAGGTCCACAAGAAAACAACAAAACTAAACAAGCTCAACCTTCTGTTGCCCATAGGAGATTTTCTTCGACTCTTAAGGTACACTTAGCTTGAAAGGGAAGGAATTGGGAAGACATAGGTCATGCAATTGGGAAGGAGAAGAGAGCCAAAGTGATTGTGTCTATGGCAGACAGAGAGATTTTATGCCTTCGAGATTACCAGAAGTTGTTTTATCTTGATGGAGCATCAAAACATCAGATAGTTGGAATATTTGCCACTATATACACCACTTAAATGGGTGTATCTAAATGTTGGAACCATGTAAACAGAAAGGAAAGGAGATGGAGACCTCAGTCCAATATTGTTGGGGACTACGATATCCACTTTCAGCACAGGACAGATCATCCAGATAGAAAGATGGTAATAAATAACAGAAGTCATCATGTGCTGTTTAGAACCCCTGAGCTTTAGGGATACATGCATAAGACTGTGTCTCTGAGAACCATAAGAGAAGTTCTTCCCAAGGGCAGACCTAACTTTGTCTATCACAGATCATGTGCTGGAGTCCAAATCAAGTCATAATTAATGAAGAGAAATCAATTCCCATCTTGTATACTTATGACCACGAAGGTATGAAAACAGAAAGAAATCATTTACAAATGGGAAACACAGCCAGACATGAATAGATGGAAAACACAACACACTCACGAACTAGCAATGAATAAAAGAAAGAAAATAAAAAGGGAAACCATAAGGTGCCATGAACAAACGAAAATCAAGAAACTTATTGGATGATGCCAAAATATTTTATGGGGAAATAATATAGGGTTAAATGCGTGTAGTTCCAAAAATTAAAAACACCAATAAAAACAACCAAACTTGACACCATAAGAAACTAGAATTCCAAAGTGTACAGAAAAAAAATGAAATAATACAAATTATTATCGAAATAAAGGAAATATAAACAAACTAATAGGAAAAAATCAGGAGAACTCACACGTCCGTTTTATAAACTTTAACAAACTGGAAGAGCCATTACCTGGGTAAAACAGGGAAAGAAGCACACAGCTGAAAGTATGAGACCTCATTACAACTTATAGAAAGGGGGAAAAAATAACCTAAAAGAACCCTCTACACAGTTATGCCAGCCTATCCAAGAAGTGAGAGAAAGGGATAAATTCCAAGACACATAGCAAGTTCCAAGATTACATCAGGACCTACAAAATCTGAGCTCTCTAGTAGTGACTAAAGCGTATGAAGCAGTAATCAAACATCTGCCAAAAAACATAAGGCAAGGTCGAAATCATTTTACTTGTAAACACTTCTAGACATTTAATGAAGGAATTGTTTCTTCTCATCAATTCCAGAAATGGAGGAGGTGGATAGACTCTATAAGTATAAAGACCCAATTCAGAAGGACATTATAGGAAACAAATTCCATGTCATTTTAATAAGTAAAGATAATAAAAATGTAATTCCTTCCTTTTCTCTGTCTGTTGTCATCTGCTTTTGAAAGAGCCAGTTTGTTTTTATTTTATTTTATTTTTTGTTCTTTTGAGGAATCCAGCCTATCATCCATCATACATTTTGACAGAGAATTTGCTGATGCTTTATTTCCATATAGAGCCTCGAGTTCATCCTAAGATATGCCACAACTGCTCAACACCCATTAGCCAGTTCACACATTCCCTGCATGTCTCTCTTTACTCTCTCAGCTTGGTTCTCAGAGTCCTGAGTCACTCCTGTTTTGTCTCCTTCTCTGACTTTTTCCCCTTCAGTTTTCCTTCCTTCTAGTAAGAACCATGGTATTTTTCCTGGGAAAAATATGGGAGGCCATATGATATTTCCCTTTGTCTACTTGCCTTTGTCATTTCACATCACCCAGTACTGTGCCATTTATGTCAATGCAAGTACCAGGGGTTCATCCTCCCTGATGGCTGAGTACTCTTTTGCCAAGATGGACCACACCTTCTTTATCCACGAATCTTTGCAAGGGTATTTCAGCTCAGTCAACAGTTCTGTTTGATTGGATCTTGCAGGGCATTGATGTAGGCTATTCCTTTCTCTCTGATTAAAGAGATTTGGTAAACATGGCTATACCCATTAGCACAGCAGGTAGAGTTAACTAAGGATGATAAGGAGTACTCTCCAGGGCTCTTTCTTAAGGGTCAGCTAACATGCAGAATGTCACACTCCTTAAAGCCTTTGCAAAGGTTTTTAAGGTAAAGCCAGGTAGACAGAGCCCTAATACCTTATGACTCATGTTTCAGAAATCTAGGAGATGAGGAGACAGACAGAACAATACATGCATGACCTAACATTTTTCTTTGAAAAGGAATTTTCCATCCATTAGTAATCACTGACCCATAGGGAAAAGACGCTGAGAAGTGACTGTCTCACCCACAGGATGACAAACCTCACAGAGAGCTAATGAACCCAAGAGGCCTCACTCTTTATTGAAATTTCCAGAAATTGCAGAAAAAAAAAACAGGAAAACCTTGCCATCTCTGGAGAAATTTTGGCCTAAAAGATGGTATGCCGAACCTCATTTCCTTTTCTCTTTGTCTAGAAAGGGGAAGTGGAAAATTAACCCACAAGCCAACCTGAGTTCTTGATCAGGCTGAGAGGGCTGTTTTTCTGTCCTTCCTGGGGCTTCCTACATAAAGCCATAGGACTCCAAGTTCATGAGTGTGTGACTGCTGCTTCATGATGCCAGTTTCTGTGATGTAAAAAAGCTTTAAGGTCATAGCAACCACTTCTTCCCAAACGACGCTTGATCACTACACTTGACTGGAGTAGTCATGGGTGGGCAAGAGAATCACAAGCTCTCCCAAACCGCTAGAACCACCTGGGTCTCTCATTAAGGCAGTTTGCAATGTGAGTCGGTGTCACACTCTCTATGGCTGATTTCATAGTCTTTGTTCGAGACTGTAACCACAGACCTCTAGACTCCATATAAAGACAAGAATCCATTATTCTTATCCACAAAAGGTCAGGAAAGAATCAGGCCTCAAACAAAGCCTCAGGTAAGGAACTCCATGCACAGCACATGGTTATGGTCCTCCCAAACAAACCAGGGCCTTTAGAACAGGAAAACGGCCACCCAAGGAAAGCTCCCAGGGAACACTGGCAACCATGCCAAACATATGTCTGAAGTCATCAAAAGCGAGGACACGAGTAGCTCTAGTGTCTCTAGATCATGCCAAAACGGACTCCCAATCTTCAAAAGTGACCATGCACAACAGGCAGGCTCTACTCCCTATAACCTGAGGCCCAGGATGGACTCATGTGCTTGGAGTCCAAAGGAACAAGCATAGAGCATGTTGGAAGAGACCCATAGCCCAAGTGAAGCCATCTGAAAAACTTTTGTGCCGTTTCAGGATGACAACATGTATCTCCAAAAGTACACATTGAAGAGGATTCGAATGTCAAAGAGCCTTGAAAATTCCCACAAGGTGGTGCAGCTACCTTCTGGGGAACTGAATGGAGATGTGCCATAACCCTCTCATGACCATCCCTCAAATGGTTTCATGCAATAAGCAAACAGTGCCTTTTGCAGAAGATGGGCATGTTCTCATGGAGCCAGGAGAGGATGAACAATGTGACAACAAAGGGTCATTACAGCGGGACAGTCAGCGGATGCTACAAGTTAGTGAGGACAAACAGAAAGACAAATAATAGGAGAATGAAAAAGGGAGCTCAGACAGGAAGTCTAGCATTTTAGCATGATGGGAGGTGCTCTGACCTGGCTGCATTCCATGAGACCTAGGTCCAAATTAAATCAACCATCTTCTATCCCCAGTCAATTCTTGTAAACTTTTTTTGTTTTTGCTTTTGTTTTTTGTCAAATGACGCACATGCAAATATTTGACAGACAGAGAGATCACAATCAAGAAGTTGCACTGGAGATGGAGAATCAAACTTGCCTCTTAGCATACTCTGAGACCATAGTAGTGGCCATGACCCTTAGAGCATGAATTGAGCTAAATACCGCCTTTGATCTGATGTACACACCCCAACCCATACTTTGTCTTTTTAATACCTCACAGTTCCAGACAAGAACCACTGCTCTGTCATTGTTCAGAAATGCTTGGGCTGGTGTTGCTTGCACTATCTGACCTGTTTCGAGACCTGGTATAGCTTTTCTTTTTAAAGTCAGTGACTTGGCTATGTACAATCTACTCTCCCGCGCATATTTGGGTAAAGAGAATTCCTCTATTGCTAGCTTGGCAGGGGGAATGACACTATGTCTTCTGTTGCTCTGCTTCTGTTGATGGTGATGGGATTCCTCTCTGCCTCTTAATATGGATCTCGGTTTCTACTCCCAGATGAGGGACATTTACAGCTCTTATTTCTCAAAGAAATGTTCAGCCTTCTTTCTTCTCTCGCTCCTAGGTCTCCTACAATAGGCACCTGTTTACATTCCTTGGAGTCAATGATTTCCCTACGCTCATTGTCATGTTCCATCATTCTTCCTTCTCTTCTTGGAGCTGCTTCCTTATTTTCACTAATTTGATCCCCTGCTTCTGCCAGCTTCCTGGCCTTGCATCCAGACTGTTACCAATCTTTTCATCAGAGACTATTTTATTTTATTCTATTTTTATCACTATTATCTCTGTGGTTCAAGACTCCCTAATGCCTTCTGTGTTTTTCTGTGGTTCAAGACTTCCTAATGCCTTCTGTGTTTTCCTGACTGTTGCTTCCCATCCTCACTCCATCGTGTTACATGTACAGGTTTCACTTCGATCGCCTGGCCATGATCTTTTCTTGTTCTTTTTTGTCGATATCAATTGATTCTTCCATCTTTGCATTGGATCTAGGTAACTCTCTTATTTTGTATTCAAAAAGCTCATTCTTACTGAAGGTAATTTTTTTTTAGGAAGAGAGAGAACATGGAGTGGCCATGGGCTGGCCCATGAGAGATTCTCGATGATTTGTGACATGCATGCCCTCTGCTGTTGTGTTGTGGCTATCCCCTGTCCTTGAGGCCAGTCATCTGCAGAGGCTCTCCTTGCCTGTCGTTTGGTGTGGTTGGGGTCTGGGCTGAATATGCTGAGGTTTAGCTTGGTGAGCCCTGGTGTGCCTGTGAAAAAGACGTTCAAACATCTCAACAGAACATGGGCCTGCAGAGTGCTGTGGTTAGGAGAGAGCATGTGGGCAGGGATTTCTTCTAGTGCCCTACAGCAGAGTCTGTTCTCCTGGGACTAAGCAACTTGGACTGAGGAAGGCAGTTCCCCAAGTGTTTCATGGTTGGTGTTCCGTGTTTGCAGGTGAGGCATCTAATGTCCTCACTGTTGTGTCTTTGGCCAGTGGCATGTTCTTTATGCTGTTGGTGCGAGAGCCCAAAATTTATTTTGTCCCCATTGAGTCATTTCCACGAACACTGACTCTCAAGGATGCACTGCCACAACCCACTGTGTCCAGTGGTATTGTCTCTGATCATGGTTTCTAGGCTTTCTGAACCTGGCTGCTTCTTGCTTGTGGTCTCCTCTCCAGGAGAAACACCATGTTCTCTTGAGTAAATGTCTAACAAGCCTTATGACCTGAAATCTATGTCCTCAAGACCCTTTGTTGGCAAGAAATCATGTCATTCTGACCCTCTGCTGGTCACAACCAATGGCTTTGGGAAACATGGTCCTTGTGGGTTCTCAGCGTGCTCCTCTCCTGTGCCTTTGTCTTTTGCATTGGCCCTCTAAAGCACCAACTGCCCACGTCTTCCCTGAGCCATGTCTCCAATTTTCACCCTTAGTCTCTGTGACTTCTTTTCTCTTTTGCTGTGGAGTTTGCTTTGCAGGCTTCAGGTCAATTTCCACCATATTGCAGTTGATGTGATCATCTTACCATTATGTTCCTGGCTGAATACAAGCCTGAAGTTCCCAGACACTACTACCATCTCACTCTCCTCCAATGGCGCCACAGACTCTTACCCAGCCATAAACAAGGATAAATGCTTGCCACTTGCTTCACGCGGCAGAGTTGTGGAGAGCATTTTGCCATGTCACATCTATCAGTCTCAGAAAGACAAATAACATACAATTTCACTCTCTCATGGTACTCAAGAAACATGTGAAAAAGTCGGGATAAAGGGACAAACAAAACGACTCTAACCAGGTACAGAAAAATTTTGTTTCTTGGAGGGAAGGTTAGTGAGAATATGTGTTTATAAAAGAGGACTAAATGGGACATTCTTTGCAGGAAATGTGGCTAAAAGTGATGGAATGTGGGTTTTCTAGGCATATCAAATTGAATTGCTATCCAAAAGAGACCGACTTCCTATCTCTTGAAATTTCAAATTATGTGTTATCTGAAAGACACATAATACTCACACACACAGAGAAACACACACACACACACACAGAAAAGACACCAAAAGATGGAGAGGAAGTGAGGAATCTCACTAAAGGATGCAAACCCCAAAGAAAATACCATGAAGGAAAAAGGCACAGAGAATCCAAGTCAGAAACCAACCAAAATGAGATAGTTAATTTTTACCTGTCAATAATTCGTTCAAGCATTCAAGACTAAATTCTCCCGTCACTGCAAACAGATTGTTGAACTGGGTATTTTTTTTAAGGGTAAAAAACGTCAACAAGAAAAGAACAAAAGCAAAACAAGCTCGACCTTATGTTTCCCATAAGAGATTTCCTTCTACTATAAAGCTACGCATAGCTTGAAAGTGAAGGAATGGGGAAGACATAGGTTAAGCAATTGGCATGGAGAAGAGAGCCAAATTGATTGTGCCTATGACAGATAGAGAGATTTTATGCTTTTGAGAGAAAAAAGATTACCGGAAGGTGTTTTGTCTTGATGGAGCATAAAAACCTCAGTAAATTGGAAGGAATTGTCAACATATACACCACCAACATGGGTGTATCTAAATTTTGGAAGCATATTAACAGAAAATGAGGAAGATGCTCAGCACTTTTCATTATTGGGGACTACAATATTCACTTTCAGCCAAGGACTGATCATCCAGATGAAAAGATGGTAAGGAATAACAGATGTCATCATGGGCTCTCTAGACCTCCTGAGCTTTGGGGAAACGTGTAAAAGATTTTGCCCCTCAGGACCATAATAGAAGTTCTTCCAAGGGCAGACCTAGCATTGTCTATTACAGATCCTGTGCTGGAGTCCAAATCCACTCGCAATTAATACAAGATAATTTTAAATCCTATCAGGTATATTTATGACAATGAAGGTATAAAAATGGAAAGAAATCACTTACGAAAGTGAAACACAGCCATACATCCATAGGTGGAAAATACAACACACCCCTGAATGAATCAAAGAAAGAAAATAAGAATGTACATTGAACAAAGGAAAGTAAAAAACTTATGGTATGATGTCAAAAAATGTTATGGCATAAGAATATAAGGTTAAATGCGTGCATTTCCAAAAATTAAAAACACCAAAAAAAAAAAAAAAAAAAAAAACCAAAACAAAACAAAAAAAAACAGCAACCTAACTGGACGCCATAGGGAACTAAATGAGAAGAAATAAACTCTAAGTTAATGGAAAAAAATGGAATAATATATATGATCATCGAAATAAAAGGAATACAAACAAAACCATAGGAAAATAATGAGAACTCACACATCAGTTTTGAAAATGTGAACAAACTGGAGGAGCAATTACCTGGATAAAACAGAGAGGCAAGCATACAGCTGAAAGTATGAGACCACATGACAACTTATAGAAAGGAAAAAAAATAACTTAAAAGAGCCATCTAAACAATTATGCCAGCAAATCCAAGAACTGAGAGAAAAGGATAAATTCCAAAACACATATCAACTCCCAAGAATAGGTCAGGAACTCTACAAAATCTGAGCTCTCTAGTAGTGACCAAAGCATTTGAAGCAGTAATCAAACAACTCCCAAAACACAGAAGGACAGATCCAAATCATTTTCCTGCTCAACACTTCTAGACATTTGATGAAGGCAATGTCGTTTCTTCTCATTGATTCCAGAAATGGAGGAAGTGGGCAGACTCTACTTTACAAGTACAAAGAACCATTAAAATAAGGACATTATAGAAAACAAATTCCATGTGGTTTATAAGTAAGGATAATTTAAAAATATACTTTCTTCCTTTTCTCTGTCTGTCCTCATCTGCTTTATACAGGGCCTTTTTTTATGTTGAGTAAACCAGCCTATCATCCATCATACACTTTTGACAGGATATTTGCTGATGTTTTAGTTCCATATACGACCTAGTATTCATCCTAAGATATGCCACAACTCCTCAACACCCATTAGTCAGTTTCCACATTCCCTGCATGTCTCTCTTTACTGTAACCCTCAACTTTGTTATCAGAGACCTGAGTCTCTCCTGGTTTGTCTCCTTCTCTGACTTCTTCCCCTTCTGTTTTCCCTTCGATCTACTAAGGGCCAGGGTGTTTCTCCTGGGACATATAGGAGGGAAGCCATAAAAAAATCCCCTTTATCTGCTTGCCTTTTTCATTTCACATTTTCCAGTCACGGGACATTCATGTCAATGCAAGGGCCAGGGGTTCATCCTCCCTGATGGCTAAGGAATACCATGTTGCCAAGATTGACCACACCTTCTTTATCGACTAGTAATTGCAAGGGCATTGCTGCTCAATCCACAGTTCTGCTCAAGTGGGCATTGCAGGTCAGCGATATAGGTCTTCCTTTTTCCTCTGATTAAAGAGACTTGGTCAACATGGCTATACCCTTTACCAGAGCATGTAGAGTTAAGTAATGATGACAATGGGTGCTCTACAGGGCTCTTCTTTAAGGGTTAGCTATCAGACACAATGTCATTCTCCTTGAAGCCTTTGCAAAGGTGTTTACAGTAAAGCCGGTAGACTGAGCCCTAATCCCTTATGACTAGTGTTTCAGAACACTAGAATTAGTGACACTAGATGAGGACACAAACAGCACAATACATCCATGCCCTAACATTTTCCTTGAAAAGGGACTTTATGTTCCTTAGTGATCACTGACCCATAAGGAAAAGATGCTGTGAAAGGTCTATCTCACCCACAGGATAACAAACCGCACAGAGAGGTAATTTAATCCAACAGGCCACACTCTTTATTGAAATCTCCAGAAATTGCAGCGGAAATAAGAAATCCTTGCTGTCTCTGGAGAAATGTTGGTCTAAAAGATGATATGCTGAGCGTCATTTCCTTTTCTCTTTGTCTAGAAAGGGGAAGTGGGAAATTAACACACAATACAACCTGAATTCTTGATCAGGCTCAGAGGGCTCTTTTTCTGTCCTTCCTGGGGCTTCATACCTAATGCCATAGGATTCAAAGGTCATGAGTGAGGGACTGCTGCTTCAGTAAAGCCAGCTTCTGTGATGTCACAAATCTTTGAGGTCATAGCAGCCACTTATCCCCAACCACGCCTGATCACTGCACTTGGCTAGAGTAGTCATGGGTGGTCAAGAGGATTACACAGCCTCCCAAACTACTGGAGATGCCTGGGTCTCTCACAAAGGCACTTTGTGAAGCGAGTCGGTGTCACCTTTTCATGGCTAACTTCATAGGCTTTGGTCGAGACAGTAACCACCAGCCCTGTGGACTCCAGAGAACGTTAAGAATCCACCTTACATCTTACCCACGACAGTCCAAGAAGGAATCAGGCCTCAAATAAGCCTCAGGAGAGGAACTCCATGCTAGCATGTGGGTATGGTCTTCCCACCCAACCAGGGTTCTTAGACAAGAAAATTGACACCCAAGGAAAGCTCCCAGGGAACACCTGCAACTATGCCAAAGACATGTCTGGAGTCTTCAACAGAGAGGACACGAGTACCTCAGGTGTCTCCAGATCATGCCAAAGTGGCCTCCCAATCTTCAAAACTGACCTTCATCAAAAGGCAGACTCTAGAGGGGGAGACAAGATGGGGGGAAATAGGAGGAGGCGCCTTTTCAACTTGTAAAAGTGAGCTGATTACCTACCAAAGAACTCCAATCACCTATGAAATCAGCCTAAGATCAGAATTATATACTTCTGGATCTCTACAGGAGGAGAAGACGCCAGTGGACAGGTAAAGCAGATTGGGAATGGCGACTGATACCGGAATATAAACAAAAGAGGGAGGGAGCCACCAGAGGCGACCTGTTGGATAGTAATACCCCAATACAAGTTATAGTGCCCTGCATCTGGGGACCAGCATTAACTTGGAGACTGGTTGAAAGCATTCCAAAAGAGCAGAGGATCTCCGGGGGGAAATTTTGGGAATTGGGGCTTAAGTCCCCAGTCCCAGGACAGCCTCCCCTGGCACTGAGGCAGAGAGAGTGCAGTGGAGAAACCAGTTTGTGGTCCCTAAGCCGCCAGTGCAGCTGAGAAAGTCCTGTGAGGGGATGGGAGCCACGCAATGCAACAGAATGCACAAGCCCTTCTATACAGACTGAGATACTCCCCTGAGAAAGGTATAAAGGTCCAGCCAGTACCCTTTGATATGCGCCACGCAATGCAACAGAATGCACAAGCCCTTCTATACAGACTGAGATACTCCCCTGAGAACGGTATAAAGGTCCAGCTAGTACCCTTTGATATGCGCCATTGTTTCAGAGCCTGCACCAAACTCTCCCCCCAGAGAGGTGTGCAAAGGCCCAGACTGGTGCTCTCAGACATGCTCCCCCTTCTCAGAGCCTAAGACAGGTGATCAAACCTCAGCCTCCCCTGAAATTGGTGCATGCAAGCCGGGCACTCTTAGACCCAGAAAGACCAGACATTCCCAGCCCAGGCTAACGGGAAAATCTCAGTGTGCGATCGCTGCTTGGAACCTCTCTGGCAGTTTGGAGCCACCCAGACAGCTGCCACTGCCTTGGATTTGGGTACATGCAAAATATCCTGCATCCCCAGGGACCATGACTTGGAACCTGCTCTGCCAGTGGCCAAGGGGGAACTTATTTAGGCTCTGCAGCCAGACTGAGGCTTCTCTCTAAGAGGGAGATCAGGGTGTGGTCTGTTTTCCTCTAAAACTACAAAAACCATCAAAAGCAGTCAAAGTGAGAAAAAAAAAGAAACTTAACAAACATAAAACCCGCCAGAGAACAAAAGCCTGAAAAAAAAAAAACAATTTCCTCAGAGCCCATCCCCTTGAGGGGGGCAGGAGGACTTAAGTCAGGGAACATTACTGTCTGAAAACCCATGTGTCAGGCCCGTACCCCAGAAAACAAACCAAGAAAGCAAAGAAAGAGAGAGAGAAAAAAAAAGGACTACAAGAGAACAATCACTACTTCATAGGAAAACTATTATTTTTCATTTATTCCCACTATTATGGACATAATTTATATATATAGGTAATTTTTTAATCTAATAACCATTACAGCAAGCTGTCAAGTATATCAAATTCCCTAATAACCTTCTAACCTGAACTTTTTGATACATAAACCTATGTTTTTCATTTGCATTTCTATTTTTTGAATTCATTTTTTTAAATTTTAGTTTAATTTAGTCTAGTTTATTCCTTTTTATTTTTATCTTCTAATATTTATATAGTGTTAAAATTCAAAGTAATCCCCTTTCCCTAATCAATATTACCCCTATATGTAAACTAATTTTTAATCCCCTTTTATCTTAGGAGATTTGAGTCCTTTAACAAAGATAACAAGATACATCCAGGAAGAATCAAAACAACCTCCCTTGCACACACTGAGAATTTATAGCCACTCTCCCATCTTTTTCTTCCACAAGTGTTTCTGTGTTTTTCTGTTTGTCCTGATAGTATATAAATATTACACTTGGGGTTCTTTTTTATAAGATTCTTCCTTTATTTGCATATATATTTTTTTCTCTTGTCATATATTTTTATCAGTCTTTTTGTTTGTTTTTGTTCACCTACTTCATAAATCTTACCTTGGGGCCCATTTGGGCTGAAACTTCTCTTTCATCTACCCTTTCTTGACTGTGTCTATGTCTATCTCTCTCTCTTTTTCTTTTTCTTTTCTTTTGTCTCCCGTTTGGGTGGGGAATCCTGATTGCTCAGAAGTGTTCCAGGGTGCACCTTGACTGCACCACGGTTAGTAATCCAGCTACATCTGTTCAGTCATCTCCCACCAAAGTGCCTAGGAGGAGGAATGCCCAACAGAAGAAAAATACAAAGGATGGACCTTTGGCAACAGAGCTAATGGATATCAACATAGACAATATTTCGGAAAGAGAATTCAGGCTAACAATTATTCAGGCAATAGCTAGGTTGGAGAAAGCCATGGATGACCAAACAGAATTGATTAGAGCCGAGCTGAAAGCAATGAGAGATGATGTTCACAATGTTAGGGTGGAGCTTAAAGCTACCAGGAAGGAGGTTCACAATTCTCTCAATGAGTTCCAATCTAATCTAAACTCTCTCAACGCTAGAGTAACTGACACAGAAGATAGAATTAGTGATCTGGAAGACAAACAGAGAGAAAGGATCATGAGGAGGCCTGGAAAAAACAGCTTTGAAACCATGAAAACAGAATCCGGGAAATAAATGATGCCATTAAGCATTCCAACGTCAGAATTATTGGAATCCCTGAAGGGGAGGAGAAATAAAAAAGTCTAGACGATATAGTGAAATTAATACTTCATGAAAATTTTCCCAATATTGCAAATGGAAACAGTTTTCATGTACTTGAGGCTGAATGGACTCCACCCAAGATTATACATTCCATAAAAAACATCACGACACCTGAAAGTCAAATTGAAGTATTATAATTGTAGTTATAATCTCTTCAAAGCTGCTAGGGAAAAGAGGCTCCTTACTTACAGAGGAAGGCCCATCAGAATTACATCAGACCTGTCCACAGAGACCTGGCAAGCCAGAAAGGGCTGGCAAGATATATTCAGGGCACTAAATGAGAAGAACATGCAGCCAATAATACTTTATCCAGCAAGACTAACATTCAAAATGGATGTAGAGATAAAGAGTTTCCAAGACTGGCAAGGCTTAAAAGACTATGCAACCACCAAGCCGACACTGCAGGAAATATTAAGGGGGGCTCTATAAAAGAAGAAAAATCCTAAGAATAGCATTGAACTGAAATATGGAGACAATCTACAGAAATAAACACTTCAAAAATAACTCGATGTCAATAAAAACATATCTATCAATAATCACTCTCAATTGAATGGCCTAAATGCGCCCATAAAATGGGATAGGGTTGCAGATTGGATGAAACGATAGCACCCATCCATATGTTGTCTACAAGAAAACCATTTTGAACCTAAAGATACACCTGGACTGAAAGTGAAGGGATGGAAAAGCATTTTTCATGCCAATGCACCTCAAAAGAAGGCTGGGGTTATGATTCTCATATCAGATAAATTAGATTTGAGACTAAAGACTGTAGTCAGAGATACTACACTACAGAGGATGCTACATAATCCTTAAAGGGACTATTCTCCAAGATGATCTAACAATTGTAAATATCTATGCCCCCAATATGGGAGTAGCCAATTACATAAGAAAACTGTTAACCATGAAAAAGAGTCATATTGGTATAAATACACTAATTGTAGGAGATCTTAACATGCCTCTCTTAGAAATAAACAGATTATCAAAGCAGAAAATCAATAAAGAAACAAAAGCATTGAATGACACATTGGAAAAGACAGACATCATAGATATATACAGAACATTTAACCCTTAAACAACAAAATACTCATTCTTCTCAAGTGCACACAGAACCTTCTCCAGAATAGACTACATACTGGGTCACAAATCAGGACTCAACGGATATGAAAAGACTGCGATTATTGCCTGCATATTCTCATAACACAATGTTTTGAAACTGGAGTTTAATCACAAGGAAAAGTTCAGAAGAAACTCAAACAACTAGAAGCAAAAGGCCACATTGCTTAAGAATGCTTGGATCAACCAGATCAAAGAAGAACTGAAACAATTCATGGAAGCCAGTGATAATGAAGACACTTCAGTCCAAAACCTATGGGATACAGCAAAGGTGGTCCTAAGGGGAAAATAATTAGCCATCCAAGCCTCCCTCAAAAAAAATTGAAAAATCCAGAACACAGCAGCTTTCTCAACACCTTAAAGAACTGGAGAATCAACAACAAATCAAACCAACTCCACACTCAAGAAGGAAATCATCAAGATTAGAGCTGAGATCAATGAGGTAGAAACCAAAGATACAATAGAACATATCAATAAATCTAGAAGTTGGTTTTTTGAAAGAATCAATAAGATTGATAAGCCACTGGCTACACTAATCCAAAAGAAAATGGAGAAAGCCCAAATTCATAAAATTATGAATGAAAAGGGAGAGATCATAACTAACACCAAAAGGGTAGAAACAATCATCAGAAGTTATTATCAACAGTTATATTACAATAAGCATAGCAAACTTGATGAAATGGAAGCATTCCTGGAAAACTATAAACTACCAAAATTGAACCAGGAAGATATTGACAACCTGAATAGACAAATATCTAGTAACAAGATTGAAGCAGTGATCAAAAACCTTCCAAAAAACAAGAGTCCAGGACCTGATGGATTCCCTGGGGAATTCTACCAAAGTTGCAAGAAGAAATAACACCTATTCTCCTGAAGTGGTTTCAAAAAATTGAAACAGAAGGAAAACTTCCATAAATTTTCTATGAAGCCAGCAATACCATGATTCCCAATCCAGGCAAAGGCCCTCGCCAAAAGGAGAATTTGAGACCAATATCACTGATGAATATGGATGCTAAGATTTTCAACAAGATCCTAGCAAACAGGAACCAACAGCACATTAAAAAGGCTATCCACCATGACCAGGTGGGATTCATCCCTGAGCTACATGGATGGTTCAACAATTGCAAATCAATCAATGGGATAGAACAAATTAATATGAAAAGAGAGAAGAACCACAAGGTTCTCTCAATTGATGCAGAAAAAGCATTTGACAAAATCCAGCATCTGTTCCTAATTAAAACGCTTCAAAGTATATGGTTAGAGGGAACACTCCTAAACCTCATCAAATCTATCTATGAAAGACCCACAGCAAATATCAACCTCAATGGGAAAAAGCTTTCAGCCTTCCCGTTGAGATCAGGAATAAGAAAAGGATGCCCAATTTCACCACTCTTGTTCAACATAGTATTAGAAGCCCTAGCAACAGCAATCAGACAACAAAGAGAAATAAAAGGTATCCAAATTGGCAATGAAGAAGTAAAACTCTCTCTCTTTGCACATGACATGATTCTTTATATGGAAAACCAAAAATACTCCACCTCCAAAGTACTAGAACTCATACAACAATTCAGCAATGTGGCAGATCCAAAGTCAATGTTTAGAAATCAATGATTTTCTTATACACTAACAATGAAAATACAGAAAGGGAAATTAGAGAATCGATTCCATTTACTATAACACCAAGAACCATAAGATACCTGGGAATAAACCTAACCAAAGAGGTAAAGGATCTGTACTTGAGGAACTACAGAAAACTCATGAAAGATATTGAAAAAGTAACAAAAAGATGGAAGACCATCCATGCTCTTGGATCAGAAGAATAAACATTGTTAAAATGTCTATACCGCCTAGAGCAATCTATACTTTTAATGCAATTCCGATCAAAATTCCATCGGTATTCTTCAAAGACCTGGAGAAAATAATCCAAAAATTTGTATGGAATCAGAAGAGACCCTGAATCGCTAAGGAAATGTTGAAAAACAAAAATAAAGCAGGGGACATCACGTTACCTGATTTCAAGCTTTATTGCAAAGCTGTTATCACCAAGACTGCATGGTACTGGCATAAAAACAGACACATAGATCAGTGGAACAGAGTAGAGAGCCTAGATATGGACCCTCAACTCTATGGTATTATAGAGGGCACGGATTGCATGGAGCACTGGGTGTGGTGAAAAAATAATGAATACTATTATGCTGAAAATAAATAAATTTAATTTAAAAAATTAAATAAAAAAATAAAATTAAAAAATATAAAAAAGGCAGACTCTACTTCCTAGATTCTGAGGCCCAGAACGGACTCATGTGCTTGGAGTCTACAGGAGCAAGCGTGGAGCATGTTGGAAGAGTTCCATAGTACGAGTAAAGCCATCTGAAAGACTTTCATGCCCGTTTCAGGATGACAACATGTATCTCTAAAAGAATGCATGGAAGAAGATTCTAATATTGAAAAACCTTGAGCATTTCCACAGGATCGTGCATCGACCCTCTGGGGGTACTGAATGAAGATTTGGCAGCACAAGCTTGCCTTAACCCTCTCATGACCATCCCCCAAATGGTGAAAACCAAACAGTGCCTCTTGCGGAAAATGGGCATGTTCTCATGGAGCCAGGAAAGGATGAACAATGTGGCAACAAAAGGCCATTACAGCGGGACAAACAGTGGATGATACAGGTTGGTGAGAAGATACAGGAAGACAAATAATAGGAGAATGATCAAGGAAGCTCAGACCGAAGGTCTAGCATTTCAGGATGGTGGGAAGTACTTTATACCTGGCTCTATGGGGACCTATGTCCAAATTAGATAAACCATCCTCTTGCCCCAGTCAATCCTTTTAATCTGGTTTTGTTTTTGTTTTTTTGTCAAACGACACACATGCACGTATTTTACAGAGAAACAGGGAGATCACCATCAGGAAGTGGCGCTGGAGAGGGAGAATCAGACTTGCCTCTTAGAATACTCTGAGACCAGAGTCGAGGCCATGACCTTTGGATCATGAGCTGAGGCAAAGACCGCCTCTGAACTGATGGACACACCCTGGGACCAAACTTTGTCTTTTTAATATATTACAGTTCGAGAAAACCACTGCTCTGTCATTGTTCAGAAATGCTTGGGCTGGTGTTGCTTTCTCTATCTATCCTTCTCTGAGACTTGGTATATTTTGTCGTCTTGAAGTCAGTGACTTGGCTATGGACACACTACTTTACCATGCTTATTTGGGTAAAGAAAATTTCTCCATTGCTAGTTTGGCAGGGGGAATGACACTATGTCTTCTATTGTTCTGCTTCTGTTGATGGTGATGGGATTTCTCTCTGCCTCTTAATATGGATCTTGGTTTCCACTCCCAGATGAGGGACATTTTCAGCTCTTATTTCTCAACGAAATATTTGGCCCTCTTTCGTCTCTTGCTCCTAGTTCTACAATAGGCACTTCTTTCCATTCCTTGGAATCGATGATATCCCTAAGCTCATTGTCATGTTCCATCATTCTTCCTTCTCTCATTGCTTTTGTTTCATTATTTTCCAGTATTTATCATCCAGATCACTATTTGATCCTCTGCTTCCGTGAGCTTCCTTGACTTTGCATCCCGTCTGCTACCAATGTTTTCATCAGAGACTCTTTTTTATTTTATTTTATTATTTTATTTTATTTTATTATTTTTATCACATTTATATCTGTGGTTCAAGACTCCCTGATGCCTTCTGTGTTTTTCTGATGTACAGTGAGTATCTGGCTACTTCTTTCCATTCTTTCTTGGAAATGTTACATGTACAGGTTTCACTTCGATTGCCTGACCATCATAATTTCTTGGTTTTTTGCTTTGGCATCAGTAGATTCTTCCATCTTTGCATTGAACCTAGATCTCAATCTTCTCTGTATTTGAAAAGCCCATTCTTTTATTCTATTTTTTTAATTATCAGCATAACAGTAGTCATTATTTTTGCACCACACAGAGCTTCATGTAATCCATGCCCTCTCTAATACCCACCACCTGGTTACCCCAACCTCACAACCCACGCCTTTCAAACCCCTTAGATTTTTTTTCAGAGTCCATAGTCTCTCATGGTTCACCTCCCCTTCTAATACCCAAACTCCCTTCTCCTCTCTAACTTCCCATGTCCTCCATGTTATTTCTTATGCTCCACAAATAACTGAAACCATATGATACTTGACTTTCTCTGCTTGACTTATTTCACTCAGCATAATTCTTCCAGTCCCATCCATGTTGCTACAAAAGTTGGGTATTCATCCTTTCTGATGGAGGCATAATGCTCCATAGTGTATATGGACCACATCTTCCTTATCCATTCGTCCATTGAAGGTCATCTGGGTTCTTTCCACAGTTTGGCGACCATGGCCATTGCTGCTATAAACATTGAGATGGCCTCCTTTTTATTACATCTGTATCTTAAGGGTAAATACCCAGTAGTGCAATAGTAGGAACAAAAAGAAGCTCTATTTTGAATTTCTCGAGGAATCCTCATACTGTTCTCCAAAGAGGCTACACCAACTTGCATTCCCACCAACAGTGTAAGAGGGTTCCCCTTTCTCCACATCCCCTCCATCACATGTTGTTTCCTGTCTTGCTAATTTTGGCCATTCTAACTGGTGTAAGATGATATCTCAATGTAGTTTTCATTTGAATCTCCCTGATGGCTGATGATGATGAACATTTTTTTTTCATGTGTCTGATAGCCATTTGTAGGTCTTTATTGGAGAATTTTCTGTTCATATCTTCTGCCCATTTATTGATATGATTATCTGTTTTGTGTGTGTTATGTTTGAGGTGTACTTCACAGATCCTGGATATCAACCTTTTGTCTGTACTATTTGAAAATATCTTCTACAATTCTGTGGGTTGCCTCTTTGTGTTGTTGACTGTTTCCTTTGCTGTGCAGAAGCTTTTGATTTTGATGAAGTCCAAAAAGTTTATTTTTTCTTTTGTTTCCTTTGCATTTGGAGACATATCTTGAAAGAAGTTGCTGTGGCTGATATCAAAGAGCTTACTGCCTATATTCTCCTCTAGGATTGTGATGGATTCCAGTCTCACGTTGAGGTATTTTATCCATTTTGAGTTTATCTTTGTGTACAGTGTAAGAGAATGGTCGAGTTTCATTTTTCTGCATATAGCTGTCCAGTTTTCCCAGCACTATTTATTGAAGATACTGTCTTTTTTCAACTGTATACATTTTCCTGCTTTGTCAAAGATTATTTGAGTATAGAGTTGAGGTCGATATCTGGGCTCTCTACTCTGTTCCACTGGTCCATGTGTCTGTTTTTATGCCAGTACGATGCTGTCTTTGTGATCATATCTTTGTAGTAAAGCTTGAAATCAGGTAACGTGATGCGCCAGATTTTTTTTTTCAACATTTCCTTACCTATTTGGGGTCTCTTCTGATTCCATACAAATTTTTGGTATTTGCTCCAGCTCTTTGAAGAATACCAGTGGAATTTTGATTGGTATGGCATTAAAAGGATAGCTTTCTCTAGTCAGTATAGACGTTTCACAATGTTTATTCGTTGGATGCAAGAGCAAGGAATGGTCTTCCATGTTTTTGTGTCTTCCTCAATTTTTTTCATGAGGTTCTGTAGTTCCTCAAGTACAGGTCCTTTACCTCTTTGGTTAGGTCTATTCTCAGTTGTCTTATGGTTCTTGGTGCTATAGTAAATGGAATCGATTCTCTAATTTTCCTTTCTGTTTTCATTGTTAGTGTTTAAGAAAGCCACTGATTTCTGCACATTGACATTTTATCCTGCCACGATTCTGAATTGCTGTATGAGTTCTATTAGTTTGGGGGTGAAGTCTGATGGTTTTTCCATATAAAGAATCATGTCATCTGCAAGAGAGAGAATTTTACTTCTTAATTGCCAATTTGGATACTTTTATTTCTCTTGCATGTCTGATTGCTGTTACTAGGACTTCTAAAACTATGTTGAGGAAACAGCTTAGAAACCACAAAAACAGTCTACGGCCATACCACCCTGAACGCGCCCGATCTCGTCTGATCTCGGAAGCTAAGCAGGGTCGGCCTGGTTAGTACTTGGATGGGAGAAACCACAAAAACATCTTCATGCCATGAAACGTTCCAACGTCAGAATTATTGGAATCCCTGAAGGTAATAAGAAAGAAAGAAGTCTAGAAGATATAGTGGTACAAGTTCTTCATGAAAATTTTCCCAATCTCGTGTATGGAACCAGTATTCATGTACTAGAGGAAAATGGATTCCGCCAAGATTATAGATTCCACAAAAAAAAAAAAAAAAAAAAAAAAAAAGGCACCTGATAGTCAAATTAAGGAATCAAAATTGTAGATGTAATCTCTTGAGTGGCCTAAATGTGAATGTCCTAAATACACCCATAAAATGACACAGGGATGCAGATTGGATATAACAACAGAACCTCTCTATATGATGTCTACAAGAGACCCATTTTGAACCTAAAGTTACACCCAAACAGAAAGCGAAGGGATAGAAAAACAGCTTTCATTCCAGTGTGCCTCAAAAAGGCCAAAGTAGCAATTCTAATATCAGATAAATGAGATTTTATACTAAAGACTGTAGTCAGAGATACAGAATTACACTGCATAATTCTTAAAGGGACTATTCACCAAGATGATCTAACAATTGAAAATATCTATGCCCACAATATTGGCACAGCCAATTATATGAGAACACTGTTAGTCAAGATAAAGAGTCATATTGATAAGAACAGGATAATAGTAGGAGACCTTAATATGCCTCTCTCATAAATAGACATATCATCCAAGCAGAAAATCCATAAAGAAACAAGAGCACTGAATAACACATTGGACCAGATGGACCTCATAGACATATACAGAACATTCCTCCCTAAAACAACAAAAAACTCATCTTCTCAAGTACACATGGAACCCTCTCAAGAATAGACCACATACTGGATCACAAATCAAGACTCAACTGATACCAAAAGACTGAGAATATTCTCAGATCACAATGCTTTGAAACGGGAGCCAAATCACAAGGAAATTTTCAGAAGGAACTCAAACACCTTGAAGCTAAAGACCACCTTGCTTAAGAATGCATGTATCACCACAAACAAAAATAGACTCCAAATGGATGAAATCCCTCAATGTGAGAAAGGAACCCAACAAAGTTCCTGTGGAGAACAGAGGCATCAATCTTTTTTTTTTAATTAAATTTTTATTTTTTATAAACATATATTTTTATCCCCAGGGGTACAGGTCTGTGAATTACCAGGTTTACACACTTCACAGCAAAGCACATACCCTCCCCAATGTCCATAATACCACCCTCTTCTCCCAAAACCCCTCCCCCCAGCAACCCTCAGTTTGTTTTGTGAGATTAAGAGTCACTTATGGTTTGTCTCCCTCCCAATCCCATCTTGTTTCATTGATTCTTCTCCTACCCACTTCATCCCCCATGTTGCATCACCACTTCCTCATATCAGGGAGATCATATGATAGTTGTCTTTCTCTGCTTGACTTATTTCGCTAAGCATGATACGCTCTAGTTCCATCCATGTTGTCGCAAATGGCAAGATTTCATTTCTTTTGATGGCTACATAGTATTCCATTGTGAATATATACTATATATACCACATCTTCTTGATCCATTCATCTGTTGATGGACATCTAGGTTCTTTCCATAGTTTGGCTATTGTGGACATTGCTGCTATAAACATTCGGGTGCATGTGTCCCTTTGGATCACTACGTTTGTATCTTTAGGGTAAATACCCAATAGTGCAGTTGCTGGGTCATAGGGCAGTTCTATTTTCAACATTTTGAGGAACCTCCATGCTGTTTTCCAGAGTGGCTGCACCAGCTTTCATTCCCACCAACAGTGTAGGAGGGTTCCCCTTTCTCCGCATCCTCACCAGCATCTGTCATTTCCTGACTTGTTGATTTTAGCCATTCTGACTGGTGTGAGGTGATATCTCACTGTGGTTTTGATTTGTATTTCCCTGATGCTGAGTGATATGGAGCTCTTTTTCATGTGTCTGTAGGCCATCTAGATGTCTTCTTTGCAGAAATGTCTGTTCATGTCTTCTGCCCATTTCTTGAATGGATTATTTGTTCTTTGGGTGTTGAGTTTGCTAAGTTATTTATAGATTTTGGACACTAGTCCTTTATCTGATATGTCGTTTGCAAATATCTTCTCCCATTCTGTCAGTTGTCTTTTGATTTTGTTAACTGTTTCCTTTGCTGTGCAAAAGCTTTTGATCTTGATGAAATCCTCAACTCTATGGTCAACTAATCTTCGACAAAGCAGGAAAGAATGTCCAATGGAAAAAAGACAGCCTCTTCAATAAATGGTGCTGGGAAAATTGGACAGCCACATGCAGAAAAATGAAATTGGACCATTTCCTTACACCACACACAAAAATAGACTCAAAATGGATGAAGGACCTCAATGTGCGAAAGGAATCCATCAAAATCCTTAAGGAGAACACAGGCAGCAACCTCTTTGACCTCTGCCGCAGCAACATCTTCCTAGGAACAACGCAAAAGGCAAGGGAAGCAAGGGAAAAAATGAACTATTGAGGCATCAATCTTTTTGACCTCAACCACAGCAACTTCTTCTTAGGAACATCGCCAAAGACAACAAAAGCAAGAATAAAAATGAGCTATTGTGATATCATCAAGATCAAAAGTTTTCAAAACAAAGAATCAGTGAACAAAACCAAAAGACAACTGAGAGAATGGTAGAAGATATTTGCAAAAGACATAACATATAAAGGGCCAGTATCCAATATCTATAAAGAGCTTAGCAAACTCGAGACCCAGAGAATAAATAATCCAATAATAAAATTGGCAGAGGACTTAAACAGACATTCTGCAAAGGAGACATCCAGATGGCCAACAGACACATGAAAAAATGCACATCACTCAGCATCCGGGATATACAAATCAAAACCACAATGAGATACCACCTCACACCAGTCAGAATGGCTAGAATTAACAGTCAAAAATTGGTGGGGGACAAGATAGCGGGGAAGTGGGAGGAGGCATCTGTTCAGCCTGTACCCCAAAGTGAGCTGATTACCTACCAAAGAACTCCATTCATCCATGAAATCAGCCTGAGATCAGGGGCAGAAGATGCCAGTGGGCAGGTAAAGCAGATTGGGAATGGCGACTGATACTGGAAGATAAACAAAAGAGGGAGGGAGCCACCAGAGGCGACCGGTTGGAAAGTAATACCCCAATACAAGTGAGAGTGCCCTGCGTCTGGGGACCAGCATTAACTTGGAGACTGTTTGAAAGCACTCCAAATGATCAAAGGATTTCTGGGGGAATTTGTGGGAATTTGGGTGGCTAGGGACAGGGGCTTAAGTCCCAGGTCCCAGGACAGCCTCCCCTGGTGCTGAGGCAGAGAGAGTGCAGTGGAGAAACCAGGTCTTGGTCCCTAAGCTGCCAGCACGCCAGATAATGCATGGGTTCTTGCTCCTGTGAGGGGATGGGATCCAAGCCGGTGGGCAGAACCCGCGAGTCCTGAGACAAAGCCTGAGATATGCACACACATCCATCATGCTCCCCTGAAAGAGTTGCAAAGGCCAGGCCAGTACTCTTTGACCCGTGCCATTGTTTCAAAGCCTAAGCCCTGTGCCCCAAACTGTCCCTTGACAGAGGTGTGCAAAATCCCAGCCTGGTGCTTTCAGACCTGAGCCCCGTTCTCAGTGGCTGAGATGCACGCACAACCCAATCCCACCCCTGAAGAGGTGCATGCAAGCTGTGATCTTAAACCCAGCAATACCAGGCACTCCCAGCTCAGGCCAGCAGCAAAAACTCAGTGTACAATTGCTGCTTGGAACCTCTCTGATGGTCGGGGCACCCAGACAGCCACCACTGCCTTGGCTTTGGGTACAAGCAAAAGATCTTGCATCCCCAGCGTCTGCAACTTGGAATCTGCTCTGCCAGCAGCCAAGAGGGAACTTGTTGTGGTTCTGCACCTAGACTGAGGCTTCTCTCTGAGAGGGAGATTAGGGTGCAGTTTGTTTTCCTCTAAAACTACAAAAACCATCAAAAGCGGTCATGGTGAGAGAAAAAAAAAAAAAAGTGAACAAACATAAAAACTGCCAGACAGTGCATGGAGCACTGGTTGTGGTGAAAAAATAATGAATGTGTTATGCTTAAAATAAATAAAAAATAAAATAATAATAATAATAATAATAATAATAATAATAAATAAGTTATCCTTAAAAAAAAAAAAAGAAGTTATCAACAGTTATATGCCAATAAGCTAAGCAACCTAGATGAAATGGAGGATTCCTGGAAAACTATAAATGCCCAATATTGAACCAGGAAGAATTTGACAACCTGAATAGAAAAATATCTAGTAAGGAGATGGAAGCAGTGATCAAAAACCTCCCAAAAAACAAGAACCCAGGACCTGAGATTCCCGGGGAATTCTACCAAACTATCAAAGAAGAAATAACACCTATTCTCCTGAAGCTGTTTCAAAAAAAATTTAAGCATAAGGAAAACTTCCAGACTCTTTCTACGAAGCCACCATTACCCTGATACCCAAACTAGGCAAACATATTAGCAAAAGAATGTCAGACCAAAATCACTGCCAAATATGGATGCTAAGGTTCTCAACAATGTCCTAACAAACAGGATCCAACAGCACATTAAAAGATTATCCACCCTGACCAGGTGGGATTCATCCCTGGGCTACAAGGATGGGTCCACATGATTCACAAATCAATCATGTGATAGAAAAAAGTAATAAGAAATGAGAGAAGAATTACATGGTCCTCTCAACTGATGCAGAGAAAGCATTTAACAAAGTCCAGCATCCGTGCCTGATCAAAACACATCAAAGTACAGGGATAGAGGAAATGTTCCTGAACATCATCAAATCTATCTATAAAAGACACACAGCAAATATCATCCTCAATGAGAAAAAGTATGCAGCCTTCCCGTTGAGATCAGGCACACGACAAGGTTGACACTCTCACCTACAGGATGACAAACCTGATAAAGAGCTGTTGATACCCAAAAGGCTTCACTGTTTCTTGAGAGCTGTAGAAATTGTAGGGGAAATAGGAAATCCTTGCTGTCTATGGAGAAATATTGGTCTAAAGAATGGTATATCAAATGTCATTTTCTTTTCTCTTTGTCTAGAAAGAGGAAGTGGGACATTAGCACACAAGACAACCTGAATTCTTGATCGGGCTCATGGGGTCTTTTTATCTCCTTTCCGGCACTTCCTACCTAAAGCCATAGGACACAACGGCCTTGAGAGAGGGACTGCTGCTTTAGTGAAGCCAGCTTTTGTGATGTCACAATTATTTGAGGTCTTGGACCACTTCTTCACACAACAGGCCGGATCTACACATAGCTGTAGTAGTCATGGGTGGACCTAGATGACCCCAAGCGGTCCCAAACTGCTGGAGCCACCTGGATCTCTCACCAAGGCAGTTTGCAAGCAAGTTGGTGTTACTTTCTCCATGGCCAAATTCCTAGTCTATTCTCAGCACCAGCCCTCTGGACTCTGGAGAAAGGCAAGAATCTACCAACCCACCTTGCCCACGAAAGGCCAAGAAAGATTCAGGTCTCAAACAAAGACTCAGGGGAGGAACATCATGTCCCTCACATTGTATTATCCTCCCAACGAATCAGGGTGCTTCTGACAAGGGAAAGGCCACCCAAGGAAAGCTCAAAGGGAGCACCCATAACCATGCTAAAGACATGTCTTGAGTATTCAACAGCGAGGATATGAGTACCTAGAGAGTCTCCAGAAATCATGCCAAAACGGCCTCCCAATCTCCAAAACTGATCAAGCACCAAAAGCAGACTCTACACCTGAGAACCTTAGGAACAGGACGAACTCATGTACTTAGAGTCCACAGGAGCAAGCATGGAGCATGTTGGAAGATATCCATAGCCCAAGTGAAGCCATCTGAAAGACTTTTGTGCCCATTTCAGGATTACAACTTGTATCTCCAAAAGGATGCATTGAATAGAATTCGAATGTCAAAGAACCTTAAGCAGGTCCACAGGCTGGTGGCAATACCCTCTGGAGAACTTAATGGAGATGTAGCAGTACAAGCCTGCCTTAACGCTCTCATGACTATCCCCCAAATAGTTTCATTGCAATAAGGAAACAATGCCTCTTGCATAAGATGGGCATGTTCTAATGGAGCCAGGAGAGGATGACAAATGTGTCAATAAGGGGCTATTACAGCAGGTCAGATGGCAGCAGGTCAGATGACTTCCTGGTGAGAAGTCCAGGAAGACAAGGAACCAGAGAATGTACAAGGGAGCTCAGAGTGAAGGTCTGGCATTTTAGTATGGTTGGAGGTGCTCTGTACCTAGATGCATTCCATAGGACCTAGGTCCAAATTAAATAAAACATTTTCTGGCACCAGTAAATCCTTGTAAGCTGCTTTTGTTTTTGCATTTTGTCAAACGATGCACATGCACATATTTGGCAGAGAGAGACAGAGAGAGAGAGAGATCACAGTCAAAAGGTGGAGCTGGAGAGGGAGAAGCTGGCTTGCCCCTGAGCAGGAAATGTGAGACCAGAGTCAACGGCATGACCCTGGGATCATGAAATGATCTGAACTCATGGACACACCCGAGGACCTAGTCTTTCTCTTCTTAATACCTCCCAATTCTAGACAAAACCACTTCTCTATCATTGTTCAAAAATGCAGGAGATACAGATTTTGGCTTGGGCTGGTGTTGCTTGCTCTACCCGACCTGTTTCTAGTGCTGGTCTAGCTTGTCCTCTTGAAGACAGTGACTTGGCAATGGAAAAATTACTCTCTAGCACATATTTGGGTAAAGAGAATTCCTCCACTGCTAGCTTCTGCAGGGGCAATAACACTATGTGTTGTGGTGCTCCACTTCTGTGGATGGTGATGGGAGTCCTCTGTGCCTCTGAATCTGAATCTCTGTTTCTAATCCGAAAAGGGGGACATTTTCAGCTCTGATTTCTCAAAGAAATGTTCAGCCTCTTTTTTTCCTCTCACTCCTAGTTCACCTACAATAGGCACCTCTTTCCATTCCTTGGAGTCGAAGACTTCTCTAAGCTCATTGTCATGTTCCATCATTCTTCCTTCCCTCTTGGGATTTGCTACCTTATTTCCTAGTTTTTTTCTTCCAGGTCACTAATTGGATCCTCTGCTTGTGCCAGCTTCCTGGACTTTGGATCCAATCTGCTACCAATCTTTTCATCAGTAACTCTTTATATTATTTTATTTTATTTTTATCACTTTTATCTCTGTGGTTCGAGACTCACTGATATCTTCTGTGTTTTCTGATGTCCATGAAATATCTTGGACGCTGCTTTCAATCCTCCATCTTGCGTGTTATATGTAGAGGTTTCACTCCGATTACCTGGCCATGATCATTTCCTGTTCTTGTTTCTCGGCATCAATTGATTCTTCCATATTTTAATTGGATCTAGGTCTCGTCTTTCTCTGTATTCAAAAAGCCCATTCTGTTTTCTAGCCTATGGTAATATTTTTTTTACAAGGAAGAGATCATGGAGTACCCAAGGGCTGGTCTTTGAGGGTGTCTCAGGTGTGTGTGGCATGCATGCCCTCTGCTGATGTGTGGTGGCTTTCCCCTGTCCTTGAGGCCCATCATCTGCAGAGGATCTCCTTGCCTGCCGTTTAGTGTGTTTGGTGCTTGGGCTGAATATACTGAGGTGTAGATTGGAGGGCTCATGTGTGCCTGTGAAAGATGTTCATCCTATTCAATAGCATGAAGGCCTGCAGAATGCTGTGGTCAGGAGAGAACCTGTGGGAAGGACTTTCTTCTAGACCCCTATTGGAGAGTCTGTTCTCCTGGAACTAAGCAACTTGGACTGAGGAAGGCAGTCGCTCAAGTGTTCCATGGTTGGGATTTCGAGTTTGCAGTTAGGTATCTAATGTCCTCACTTTCCTGTCTTTGGCCAGTAGCTCAGTCTTGATGCTGCTGTTGTGAGAGACCAAAATTTCTTGTGTCCCCATCGACTCTTCTCCAAGAACACTGCCTCTAAGGGAAGCACTGACAGAACCCACCCTCTTCCCACTGTGTCTCCTGTGATGTGTCTGGTCATAGTTTCCAGGCTGTCTGAACCTGGTTTTTTATTGGTGTCCTCTCCAGGAGAAACAAAGTGTTCTCTCAAATTGATGTCTGCCAAGCCTCCTGATCTGAAATCTCCAGGCTTCATGGCCCTTTGTGGGCAAGAACTTGTGCCATTCAGACCCTCTTCTGGTCACAGCTGATGGCTTTGGGAAACATGCTGCTTATGAGTTCTCAGTGTGCTCTGCTCTGCTGTGCCTTCGTCTTTTGCATTGGATCACTGCTCTCTGACGCATCAACCGCCCATGTCTTTCCTGAGCCATGTCTCCAATCTTCTCCCACAGCCTCTGCCACTTGTTTTCTCTTTTTCTGTGGAGTTTACTTTGTAGGCTTCAGGTCAATTTCCACCAAGTTGCAGTTGATGTGGTCATCTTCAAGTTGTGTTCGTGGCTGAAGACAAGCCTTGAATTCTCAGACACTACTACCATCTCACTGTCCTCCCCAAATCACCACAAAATCTTAATGAGGCATAAGCAAGAATGAATTATTGCCACTTGCCTTATGTGTCAGTGTTGTGGAGAGCCCTGGGCTACATCACATCTATCAATCTCAGAAATGCAAATAACACAATTTCACTCTCTCATGGCAGTCAAGAGACATGGGAAAAGCAATGAGAAAAGGGACAAACCACACGACTCTAACCAGGCACACAAAATGTGCTGTTTGTTTGAAGGCAGGTTTGTAAGAATATGTGTGTATAAAAGAGAACAAAGGGTGAATTTCTTTGTAGGAAATGTTGCTGAAAGTGATGGAATGGGCATTTTCAAGACATGTAAAATTGAATTGCTATCCATAAAAGACCAACTTTCTATCTCTTGAAATTTAATTATAAGTGTTATGTGAACACACACAGAGAACACACACACACACACACACACACAAAGGAGACACACAAAAGATGGAGACAAAGTGAAGAATCACACTAAAGGAAGCAACTCCCCCCCCCCAAATACCATAAAGGTGAAAGGCACAGAGAATGCCAATCAGAAACCAATCAAAATAGAAATTTAACCTCCTACCTATCAAGATAAATTCAGGATAAATCCTCCCGTCAGTACAAACAGATTGTTGGATTGGATAAAAATTTAAAAAAAAAAAGGCAAAAATTGTCCACAAGGAAACAACAAAAACCTAACAAGTTCATCCTTATGTTGGGAATAGAAATTTCCTTAGACTATAAAGATACATATAGCTTTAAAGTGAAAGAATTGGGAAGACATAGGTTCTGCAATTGGCAAGATGAAGAGAACCAAAGAGATAGTGCCTATGGAAGATAGATTTTATGCCTTCAAGAGACAAAAGATTACCGGAATGTGTTTTCTCTTGATGTAGCATGAGAACATTAGAAATTTGGAAGATTTGCCAACATATACACCACCAACATGGGTGTATCTAAAAGTTGGAAGCACATGAACAGAAATGTAGGGATATGGGAACCTCATTCCAGTATTCTTGGTGACTACAATATCCACTTTTAGCACAGAACAGATCATCCAGATGGAAAGGTGGTAAGGAATAACAGACGTCATCATATGCTCTCTAAACCACCTGAGCTTTGGAGATACATGGGTAAGATTGTGTCTCTGAGAACCTTAAAATATTTTCTTCCTAAGGGCAGAACAAACTTTGTCTATCACAGGTCATGTGCTGGAGTCTAAATCAAGTCGTAATTAATGTAAGAGAATTCAAATTCTCTCTTGTATACTTTATGACCACGAAGGTATGAAAACGGAAAGAAATCACTTATGAAAGGGAAACACAGCCAGACACGAATAGGTGGAAAACAAAACACACTCCAGAACTAACAATGAATCAAAGAAAGAAAATCAGAAAGTACCTTGAACAAACCAAAGTCAAGAAATTTATGGGATGATGTCAAAACATCTTATGGGGAAAGAATATAGGATTAAATGTGTATATTTCCCAAAATTAAAAACACCAAAAAAAAAAAAAGCAACCTAACTTGATGCCATAAGGAAGTATTAAAAAAAAAGAAAATAACTTTAACAAACTTGAACAAACAGGAGGAACCATACCTGGATATACAGGGAGACAAGCATACAGCTGAAAGTATGAGACCACATGACAACTGATAGCAAAGGAAAAAAAAAAAAAAGAACCTAAAAGACCCCTCTAAACAATTATGCCAGCAAATCTAAAAACAGGAGAAAAAGATAAATTCCAAGACACATATAAACTCCCAAGATTAGGTCAGAAACCCTACAATATCTGAGCTCTCTATTAGTGACAAAATCGTTTGAAGCAGTAATCAAACACCTGCCAACAAACAGAAGGCCAGATCCAAATCCTTTTCCTGGTCAACACTTCTAGACATTTAATAAAGGCAATGTTGTTTCTTCTCATCAATTCCAGAAACGGAGGTGGCCAGTAGACTCTTCTTTTCAAGTATAAAGACCCAATTCAGATATGTATATTATAGGGAACAAATTCCATGCCTTTTTAATAAGTAAAGATAATAAAAATATAATTGTCCTTTTCTCTCTGTGTCTTCATCTGCTTTTGAAAGGGCCAGACTGTTTTTCTTTTTATTCTTTTGTTGTGTTGAGGAGGCCATCCTATCATCCATCATATGTTTATGACAGAGAATTCGCTGAAGCTTTAGTTTTTCATATATGGTCTAGTGTTCATCCTAAGATATGCCACAAGTCCTCAACATACATTAGCCAGTTCCTTCATCCATGCATGTCTCTCTTTTCTGTAACCTTCAGTTTTGTTCACAGAGACCTGAGTCACTTCTAGTTTGTCTCCTTCTCTTCACTCCCTTCAGTTTTCACTTACTTCTACTCAGGGCCATGGTATTCCTCCTGGGGCACATAGGAGGGAAGCCATAAGAAATTCCCATTGTCTGCTTGCCTTTTCACATTTCTCAACACCCAATCCTTAAAATTCATGCCAATGCAAGTACCAGGGGTTCATCCTCCCTGATGCCTCAGGGATACTCTGCTGCCAATACGAACGTACCTTTTATATCCACTAGTTTTTGCAAGCACATTGCAGCTCAATCCACAGTTCTGCTTGAGTGGCCATTGAAGTTCATCGATATAGGCCATTCCTTTTCCTCTGTTTTTGAGAGAATTAGTCAATATGGCCGTTCCTATTACCAGGGCAGAAAGTGTTAACTATTGATGACAAGGAGAGCTGTCCAGTGCTCTTCCTTCAGTGCTAACTTTCATACAAAATGTCACACTCCTTGAAGCCTTTGCAAAGGTGTTCACAGTAAAAGCAGGCAGACAGAGCCATACTCCCTTATGACTAGTGTTTCCAAAGATTAGGAGATTAAAACACGGATAGCACAATACATCCATGCCTCTGCTTCTGTCAGTTTCCTGGACTTTGCATCCCGTCTGCTACCAATATTTTCCTTAGGATCTCTTATTTTATTTTATTTTTTATTTTATTTTATTTTATTTTATTTTATTTTATTTTATTTTATTATCATCAGTTTTATCTCTATGGTTCAAGACTCCCTGATATCTTCTGTGTTTCTGATGAACACAAAGTTTCCTGGACCCTGCTTTCAATCTTCCAGAAGGCGTGTTCTATGTAGTTTTACTCTGATTGTCTTGCCATGATCATTTCCTGTTCTTTTTCCTCAGCATCAATTGATTCTTCCATCTTTGCATTGGATCTAGGTCTCTGTCTTGTTCTCTGTATTCAAAAAGCCCATTCTGTTTTCTAGCCTGAGCGTAATTTCTTTAGGAAGAAGATATCATGGAGTACCCAAGGGCTGGTCTTTGAGTTATTCTGGCATGTGTGTGTGGCATGCATGTCCTCTGCTGTTATGTTGTGGCTTTCCCCTGTCCTTGAGGCCTGTCATCTGCAGAGGCTCTGCTTGCCATTCAACCAACTCAACAGCACGAAGACCTGCAGAATGCTGTGGTCAGGAGATAGCATGTGAGCATGCTTTCTTCTAGTCCCCTATGGGAGAGTTTGTTCTCCTGGAACTAAGCAACGTGGACCGAGGAAGACAGTCCCCCAAGTGTTCCACGGTTTGGATTTCGTGTGTGCAGTTTAGGCATCTAATGTCCTCACTCTACTGTCTTTGGCCAGAAGCTCAGCTTTGATGAAGCTGGTACGAGAGCCCAAAATTTCTTGTGCTTCCATCCAGTCATCTCCACGAACACTCCCTCTCACGGATGCACTGTGAGAACCCACTATCTTCTCGTTGTGTCTCCTGATATTGTCTCTGATCATGGTTTCCAGGTTGTCTGCACCTGGTTTTTTGTTGGTGTCCTCTCCAGTCCTCGCAAATCGGTTGACTGCCAAGCCTTCTAATCTGAAATCTCCAGGCGTCATTACCCTTTTTTGGCGAGAAAATGTACCATTCAGACCCTCTGCTGGTCACAGTCAATGGCTTCGAGAAACATGCTCCTTGTGGGAGCAAAATGTGCCACAAGAAAACAACAAAAACTGCTCCACTCTCCTGTGCCTTTGTCTTTTGCATTGGCTCACTGGCCTCTGATGCACCAACCGCCCACCTCTCTCCTGAGCCATGTCTCCAATATTCTCCCAAGCTTCTGCAAATTATTTTCCATTTTTCTGTGGAGTTTACTTTGTAGGCTTAAGGTCAATTTCCACCAAATTGCAGTTGCTGTGGTCATTTTCCAGTTGTGCTCATGGCTGAAGACAAGCCTGGAGTTCTCAGACATTACTATCATCTCACTGTCCTCCAAAGGCACCACAGATTCTTAATGAGGCACAAGCAAAATGGAATCTTGCCACTTGCCTTATGTGTCAGTGTTGTGGAGAGCCCTGGGCTACGTCACATCTATCAGTCTCAGAAAGACCAATAATATACAATTTCACTCTCTCATGGTAGTCAAGAGACATGGGAAAAAGCAAGGAGAAAAGGGACAAACCACACAATTCTAACCAGGCACACAAAATGTGCTGTTTGTTTGAAGGCAGGTTTGTGAGAATACGTGTTTATAAAAGAGGGCAAAAGGTGACATTCTTTGTAGGAAATGTGGCCAAACGTGATGGAATGGGAGTTTCAAGGCATGTAAAATTGAATTGCTATCCATAAAAGACCAACTTTCTATCTCTTGAAATTTAATTATAAGTGTTATGTGAACACACACAGACAACACACACACACACACACACACACACACACACACACAGAAAGGGGACACACAAGAGATGTTGAGGAAGTGAGGAATCACAATAAAGAAAGCAAAGCCCCCCTAAAATACCATGAATAAAAAAGGCACAGAAAATCCAAGTCAGAAACCAACCAAAATAGAAAGTTAACCTCCTACCTATCAATAATTGGTTCAAGTACTCAGGGTAAATTCTATCGTCAGTACAAACAGATTGTTGGGCTGGATGAAAATTAAAAAAAAAAAAAAGAAAGGCAAAAATGTGCCACAAGAAAACAACAAAAACTTAACAAGCTCACCATCATGTTGCGAATAGATATTTCCTTCGACTATAAAGATAAAAAGAACTTGAAAGTGAAGGAGTTGGGATGACATAGGTTATGCAATTGGCAAGGAGAAGAGGGCCAAAGAGATGTGCCTATGGCAGATAGATAGATTTTATGCCTTCGAAACATAAAAGATGGCCTGAAGGTGTTTTGTCCTGATGGAGTATCAAAACATCGGAAACTTGGAGGAATTGCCAACATATACACTACAAACATGGTGTATCTAAATTTTGGAAGCATATTAACAGAAAGGAAGGGATATGGGGACCTCAATTCAATATTGTTGGGGACTATGATATCCACCCTCAGCACAGGACAGATAATCCAGATGGAAAGGTGATAAGGAATAACAGACGCCATTATGTGCTCTCTAAACGATCTGAGCTTTGGGGATACATGGGTAAGACTGTGTCTCTGAGGACCATAAGAAAAGTTCTTCCCAAGGGCAGAACAAACTTTGACTATCACAGATCGTGTGCTGGAGTCCAAATCAAGTAGTAATTAATGGAAGAGAATTCAAATTCTCTCTTGTATACTTATGACCACGAAGGTATGAAAATGGAAAGAAATCACTTATGAAAGGGAAACACAGCCAGACACGAATAGGTGGAAAACACAACACACTCTCGAACTCGCGATGAATCAAAGAAAGAAACTCAGAAAGTATCTTGAACAAACAAAAATCAAGAAACTTATGGGATGATGTCAAAACTTCTTGGGGAAAATAAAGGGATAAATGAGTGTGTTTCACAAAATTAAAAACACCAAAAAAAAAAAAAAAAGCAACCTAACTTAATGCCATAAGGAAGTAGAAAAAGAAGAAAAGAACTTTAACAATCTTGAACAAACTGGAAAACCATTACGTGGATTATATAGGAAGATAAGCATACAGCTGAAAGTATGAGAACACATGACAACTGATAGCAAGGGGGAATAAAGACATACAAGCAAAAACTTCTAAAAAAAAAAAAAAACCCTCTACACAGTTTTGCCAGCAAATCTGAGAACAAGAGACAAGGATAAATTCCAAGACACATACCAACTCTCAAGATTAGGTAAAAACCCTAACAGTAACTAAACTCTCATTTAGTGACTAAATCATTTGAAGCAGTAATCAAACACCTGCCAACACAAAGAAGGCCAGATCCCAATCATTTTCCTGGACAAAATTTCTAGACATTTAAGGAAGGCAATGATGCTTCTTCTCATCGATTGCAGAAATGGTGGTGGGTAGACTTTACTTTTCAAGTATAAAGACTCAATCAGATAAGGACATTATAGGTAAAAAATTCAATGCCTTTTTAATAAGTAAAGATAATAAAAATATAATACTTCCCTTTTCTCTCTGTGTCTTCATCTGCTTTTAAAAGGGCCAGATTGTTTCACTTTTTATTTTTTTGTTCTGTTGATGAAGCCATCCTATTTTCCATCATATGTTTATGACAGAGAATTCACTGAAGCTTTAGTTCCATATACGTTCTAGTTTTCATCATATGATATACCTCAACTACTCAACACCCATTAGCCAGTTCCCTCATTCCCTGCATATCTCTCTTTTCTGTAACTCTCAGCTTGGTTCTCAGAGTCCTGAATCACTCCTGGTTTGTCTCCTTCTCTTCACCCCCTTCAGTTTTCACTTCCTTCTACTAAGAACCATGGTATTCCTCCTGGTGCACATAGGAGGGAAGCCATAAGTACTTCCACTTTGTCTGCTTGCCTTTTCTCATTTCTCAACACCCAGTCCTGTGAAATTCATGTCAATGCAAGTACCAGGATTTCATTTTCTCTGGTTGGGGAGGGATACTCTGTTTACAATATGAACCACACCTTCTCTATCCACTACTTTTTGCAAGCACATTGCAGCTCAATCTACAGATCTGCTCGAGTGGGCATTGCAGGTCATCGATATAGGCCATTCCTTTTCCTCTGATTTTGAGAGAATTAGTCAACATGGTCATCCCTATTACAAGACAGGTGCCGTTTACTAATGATGTTAAGGAGTGCTGTCCAGGATTCTTCCTTCAGCGTTAGCTCTCATGCATAATGACACGCTCCTTGATGCCTTTGCAAAGGTGTTTAACATAAAAGCAGATAGAGCAATAATCCCATATGACTAGTGTTTTCGAACAGAAGGAGATGAAAACACAGGTAGCACAAAACATCCTTGTCCTAACATTTTTCCTGGAAAAGGGACTCCCCGTCCCTCAGTCCTCACAAACCTATAGAAAAAGATGCAGAGAAAGGACTCTTTCAACCACAGCATGACAAACCTCACATATAGCTGATGATACCAAAGAGGCATCCCTGTTTCTTGAGATCTCTAGAAATTGCAGTGGATATAGGAAATCCTTGCTGTCTATGAAGAAATATTGGTCTAAAAGATGGTATCCTGAATGTCTTTTTTTTTCTCTTTGTCTAGAAAGGGGGGGGGTGGGACATTAACACACATCATATGATATACCTCATACCTCATCTTGATTGGGCTTATGGAGTCTTTTTCTGTCCTTTACGGTGCTTCCTACCTAAAGCCATAAAACACAAAGGCCATGAAAGAGGGACTGCTGCTTTAATAAAGCCATCTTTTGTGATGTCACAAAGATATGAGGTCCTAGCAACAACTCCACCCCAAACCACGCCAGATCTTCACTTGGCTATAGTAGTCATGGGTGGGCCAAGAGGATCCCAAGCCCTCCCAAACTGCTGGAGCCACCTGAGTCTCTCACCAAGGCAGTTTGCAAAGCGAGATGGTGTTACTTTCTCCATGGCCAAATTCATAGTCTATGGTCGTAACAGTCAGCACTAGCCATCTGGACTCCAGAGAAAGTCAGGAATCCACCATTCCAACTCATGCACGAAAAACCAAGAAAGAATCAGGTCTCAAACAAGGACTCAGGGAAGGAACTCCACGTCCCTCACATGTGTATGGTCCTCCCACCCAATCAGGGCGCTTCTAACTAGGCAAAGGCCACCCAAGGAAAGCTCAAAGGGAACACCCGCCACCTTGCCAAAGACATGTCTGGAGTCTTCAACAGCAAGGGCACGAGTACCTCTAGCATCTCCAGAAATTGGCCAAAACGGCCTCCCAACCTCCAAAATTGATCTAGCACCAAACACAGACTCTACACCCTAGAACCGTAGGTCCAGGACGAACTCATATATTGGGGTCCACAGGAGCCTGCATGGAGCATGTTGTAAGAGACCCATAGCAGGTTGTAAGAGACCCAGGAGAAGCCATCTGAAAGACTTTCATGCCAGTTTCAGGATAACAACTTGTATCTCCAAAAGGATGCACTGAAGAATATTTGAATGTCAAAAAACCTTGAGCATTCCCCCATGGGTGTGCCACTACCCTACCTATTATGACCATCCCCCAAATGTTTTCATGTGATAAGGAAACAGTGCCTCTTGCAAAATATGGGCATGTTCTAATGGAGCCTGGAGAGGAGGAACAATAGGTAAAAAAGGGGCCATTACAGCAGGTCACACAGAGGCTGCTACAGGTTGGTGAGGAGTCCAGGAAGACAAGAAACTGGAGAATAATCAAGGGAGCTCAGAGGGAAGGTCTTGGATTTTAGGATGGTGGGAGGTGCTCTGTACCTGGCTGCATGCCATAGGGACCTAGGACCAAATTAAATAAAACATCCTCTGGTACCAATAAATCCTTGTAAATTCCTTTGTTTTTGCTTTTTGTCCAATTATGCACATGCACGTTTTTGTCAGAGAGAGAGAGATCACAGTCAAGGGGTGGACCTGGAGAGGGAGAAGCTGGCTTGCCCCTGAGCAGGGAACATGAAACTAGAGTCAATGGCATGACCCTGGGATCATGAGTTGAGCTGTAGGCTGCCTCTTAACTGATGGATACACACCGGGAGCCAGTCTTTCTCTTCTTAATACCTCCCAGTTCTAGACAAGAGCCACTTCTCTATCATTGTTCAGAAATGCCGGGGATATGGATTTTTAGCTTGGTCTGGTGTTGCTTGCATTCTCTGACCTGCTTCGAGAGCTAGTCTAACTTTTCCTCATAAAGAAAGGGATTTGGGTATGTTCAAACTACTCCCGTGTATATTTGGGTAAAGATATTTTCTCCACTGGTAGTTTCTGCAGGGGCAATGACACTATGTCTTCTGGTGCTCTGCTTCTGTGGATGGTGATGGGAGTCCTCTGTGCCTCTGAATCTGGATCTCTGTTTATAATCCCAGAAGAAGGACATTTTCAGCCCTGATTTCTCTAAGAAATGTTCAACCCTAATTTTTTTTTCCTCTCACTCCTAGTTCACCTACAATAGGCACCTCTTTCCATTTCTTGGAGTCGAAGACTTCTCTAAGCTCATTGTCATGTTCCATCCTTCTTCCTTGTATCTTCGGATTTGCTTTCTTATTACATAGTCTTTTTCTTCCAGGTCACTAATCTGATCCTCTGCTTCTGCCAGCTCCCTGGACATTGCATCAGTCTGTGACCAATCTTTTCATCAGGAATGTTTTATATTATTTTATTTTATTTTTATTAATTTTATCTCTGTGATTCCAGACTCCCTGATATCTTCTGTGTTTTCTGATGTACTTGGAGTATCCTGGACCGCTGCTTTCAATCCTCCATCGGGTGTGTTATATGTAGAGGTTTCACAACAATTTCCTGGCCATGATCATTTCATGTTATTCTTCCTCATCATTAATCGATTCTTCCATCTTTGCCTTGGATCGAGGTCTCTGTCTTCATCTTTGTATACGAAAAGCCCATTCTGTTTTCTAGCGTGAGGGTAATTTTTAGGCAGAAGAGATCATGGAGTATCCAAGGCTGGCCTTTGAGGGAGTCACGGGTGTGTGTGTGGCATATCTGCCCTCTTTTTTTGTGTTGTGCCCTTCCCCTTTTCTTGAAGCCCGTCATCTCAAGAGGCTCTCCTTGCCTGCCATTTGCCGAGTTTGGGTTCTGGGCTAAATATGCTGAGGTTTACTTTGATTGGCTCAGATGTGCCTGTGAAAGGAGACATTCAACCAACCCAAAAGCATAAAGGCCTGCAGAATGCTATGGTCAGGAGAGATCATGTGGGCAGGGCTTCCTTCTAGTTCCCTATGTGATAATCTATTCTCTTGGGGCTAAGCAACTTAGATTGATGAAGGCAATCCCCGAACTATTTTATGGTTCAGATTTCGTGTTTGCAGGTTAGGCAGCTAATGTCCTCACCATCCTGTCTTTGGCCTGTAGCTCAGTCTTGATGCTGCTGCTGCGAGAGCCCACAATTTCTTGTGCCCAATCAAGTCATTTCCACGAACACTGCCTCTAGCGGATGCACTGCCAGAACCCACCATCTTCCCACTCTATCTGCTGGTATTATCTCTGATCATGATTTCCAGGTTGACTGCACCTGGTTGCTTGTTGGTGTCCTTCCAAAAGATACACTGTGTTCTCTCAAATAGATGTCTGCCAAGCCTGCTCGTCTGAATTCTCCAGGCCTTATGAGACTTTGTTGGCAAGAACTTGTGTCATACATAGTCACTGTCACTTCTTTTCTCTTTTGCTGTGGAGTTTACATTGTTGGTTTTAGGTCAATTTCTGCAATGTTGCAGTTGATATGGTCATATTCCAGTTGTGTTCGTGGCTGAAGAAAAACCTGGAGTTCTCAGACACTATTACCATCTCACTGTTCTCCAAAGGCACCACAGATCCTTACCGAAGCATAAGCAAGAATAAATTCTTGCCACTTGCCTCATATGGCAGTGTTGTGGAGAGCCCTGGGTTACGTCACATCTATCAGTTTCAGAAAGACAAATGACATACGATTGCACTCTCTCATGGTAGTCAAGAGACATGGTAAAAAGCAAGGAAAAAAGGAACAAGCCATTTGATTTTAACCAGGCACATAAAATGTGCTGTTTGAAGCAGGCTGTGAGAATACATGTATATAAAAGAAAAAAAAAAAAGGTGACATTCTTTGTAGGAAATGTGTTTGAAAGTGATGGAATGTGAGTTTTCAAGGCATGTGTAATTGAATTGCTATTCATAAAAGATCAACTTCCTATCTGTTGAAATTTAATTATACGTATTATGTGAATACACACAGACAACACACACACACACACACACACACAAAGGAGAAACATAAAAGATGGGTAGGAAGTGAGGAATCACACTAAAGGAAGCAACCCTCCCAAAAAATACAAAGAAGGGAAAAGGCACAGAGAATCCAAGTAAGAAACCAACCAAAATAGAAAGTTAACCTGCTACCTATTAATAATTGGTTTAAGTGTTCAGGATAAATTCTCCTGTCAATACAAACTGATTACTGGACTAGGTGAAATTAAAAGAAAAGGAAATAAAAGAAAAAAGAGCAAGGCAAAAATGGTCCAAAGAAAACAAGAAAATCTTAAAATCTCGACCTTATGTTCTGAATAGAGATTTTCTTTGACTATAAAGATACATATAGCTTGAAAGTGAAGGAATTGGGAAGACACAGGTCATGCAATTGGCAAGGAGAAAGAACCAAAGAGATGGTGCCTATGGCAGAGAGAGAGATTTTATGCCTTTGAGAGACAAAAGATTACCAGAATTTGTTTTGTCTTGATGGAGCATCAAAACATCAGAAACATGGAATAATTTCCAACATATACACCACCAACATGGGTTTATCTAAAGGTTGTAAGCATATTAACCTAAAGGAACGGAGATGGGCACCTCAATCCAATATTGGTGGGGATACAATATCCACTCAGCACAGGACAGATCATCCAGATGGAAAGGTGGTAAGGAATAACAGACGTTATCTTGTGCTGTCTAGACCACCTGAGCTTTTGTAATACATGCACAAGATTTGTCTGTGAGGACCATAAGAGAAGATCTTCCCAAGGGCAGACCAAACTCTGTGTATCACAGATTGAGTGCTGGAGTCCAAATCAAGTTGTAATTAATAGAAGATAATTCAAATCCTAACTTCTATACTTATGATCACAAAGGTATGAAAGTGGAGATAAATCATTTATGAAAGGGAAACACAACCAGACACTAATAGCTGGAAAACACAACACTCCCTGAACTAGAAATGAATCAAAGAAAGAAAATCAGAAAGTACCTTGAACAAAGAAAAATATAGAAACTTATGGGAATATGTCAAAACATCTTATGGGGAAAGAATATAGGTTTAAATGTGTGTATTTACCAAAATTATAAACACCAATGAGTAGTAACCTAACTTGATGCCATAAGGTACTAGAAAAAGAAGAAAAGAACTTTAACAAACTTCAACAAACTGGAGGAACCATTACCTGGATAATACAGGGAGACAATCATACAGCTGAAAGTATGAGACCACAAGACAACTGATAGCAAGGGGGAAAAAAAAACAAAATCAAAATTAAAAGACCTCTCTCCACAATTATGCCAGAAAATTTAAGAAAAAGAGAAAAGCATAAATTCTGAGACACATATCAACTCCAAGACTAGATCAGAAAGCCTACAATATCTGAGCTCTCTATTAGTGATTAAATTATTTGAAGCAATAATAAAACACCTGCCAACACAAAGAAGGCCAGATCCAAATGATTTTTCTGGTCAACACTTCTAGACATTTAATGAGAAGAACATGCAACCAAGAATACTTTATCCAGCAAGACTGACATTCAAAATGGATGGAGAGATAGAGTTTACAAGACTGGGAAGGCTCAAAAGACTATGCAACCACCAAGACGACACTGAAGGGAATATTAAGAGGAGTTCTATTACAGAAAAAAAAAAAAAAACTAAGAATAGCATTGAACAGAAATATAGAGACAATTTACAGAAAGAAAGACTTCAAAGATTACACAATGTCAATAAAAATGTATTTATCAATACTGACTCTCAATGATAATGGCCTAAATGTGCCCATAGAATGACACAGGTTTGCAGATTGGATAAAACGACAGGACCCATATATATGATGTCTAGGAGAGACCCATTTTGAACTGAAAGATACACTGAGACTGAAAGTGAAAGGATGGAGAAGCATCTATAATGACAATGGACCTCAAAAGAAACCTGGGTAGCAATCCTCATATCAGATAAATTCGATTTTAAACTAAAGACTGTAGTCAGAGATACAGAAGGAGACCACATAATTCTTAAAGGGAATATCCACCAAGATGATCTAAAAATTGTAAATATCTATACCCCCAATATGGAAGCAGCCACTTACATAAGAAAACTGTTAGTCAAGATAAACAGTCATATTGATATGAATACATTAACAGTAGGAGATCTTGACACACCACTCTCAAAAATAGACAGATCATCCAAGCAGAAAATAAAAAAAGAAACAAGAGCATTGAATGACACTTTGGACCAGGTGGATCTCATAGAGACCATTCCAAGCTAAAACAACAGAATACTCATTCTTCTCAAGTGCACATGAAACCTTTTCCAGAATAGACTACATACTGGGTCACAAATCAGGACTCAACTGATACCAAAAGACTGGAATTATTCCCTGAATGTTCTCAGATCATGTTGCTTAGAAACTGGAGCTCAATCACAAGGAAAAGTTTGGAAGGAATTCATACACCTGGAAGCTAAATACCACCTTGCTTAAGAATGTTTGTATTGGGGTGCCTGGGTGGCTCAGTGGGTTAAATATCTGCCTTTGGCTCAGGTCATGATCCCAGGGTCCTGCAATCGAGCCCCACATAGGGCTCTCTGCTCAGTAGGGAACCTTCTTCCTCCTCTCTGTCTGCCTTTCCAACTACTGGTGATCTCTGTCTGTTAAATAAATAAAATCTCTAAAAAAATGAGTGGATCAATCAGGAGGTGAAAGAAGAACATGGAAACCAATGAGAATGAAGATACATCAGTCCAAAACCTGTGGGATACACAAAGATGGTCCTAATGGGAAAATACATAGTCATCAAAGCCTCCCTCAAAGAAACTGGAAAATACAGAATACACGAGCTTCTCTTAAATAACTGGAGAATCAAGAACAAATCAAATCAACTCCACTTCTAAGAAGGGAAATAATATGATTAGAGCAGAGCACAATGAGGTAGAAACCAGAGATACACTAGAACGTATCAAGGAAACTAGAAGTTGGTTTTTTTTGAAAGAATCAATAAGATCAATAAACCATTGGCCACACTAATCCAAAAGAAAAGTGAGAAAGCCCAAATTAATAAAATATGAATAAATAGAGACAGAAAACTACTAACACAAAGGAAGTTGAAACAATTATCAGAAGTTATTATCAACAGTTATATGGCAATAAGCTAAGCAACCTAGATGAAATGGATGCATTCCTGGAAAACTATAAACGCCCAAAATTGAACAGGAAGAATTTGACAAAATTAGTAGACTGATATATCGTAAAGAGATTGAAGCAGTGATCAAAAATATCCCAAAGAAAAAGAGCCCAGGACCTGACGGATTCCCTGGGGAATTCTACCAAACTTTCAAAGAAGAAATAATGCCTTTTCTCCTGAAGATGTTTCAAAAAATTGAAGCAAAAGAAAAACTTCCAGACTCTTTCTATGAAGCCAGCATTACCCTGATCCCTAAACCAGGCAAAGGTCGTGCCAAAAAGGAGAATTTCAACCAATATCACTGATGAATATGGATGCTAAGATTTTCAGCAATATTCTAGCAAACAGGATACAACAGTACATTAAAAAGATTATCCACCATGACAAGGTGGGATTAATCCCTGGGCTTCAAAAAGGTACAAATCAATCAGTGTGATAGTACTAATTAATAAGAAAAGAGAGAAGAACCACATGGTCCTCTCAATTAATGCCAAAAATTCATTTGACAAAATCCTGCATCCATTCCTGAACAAAACGCTTCAAAATATAGGGATAGAGGGAACATTCCTGAACTTCATCAAATCTATATATGAAGGATCAACAGCAAATATCATCCTCAATGGGAGAAAGCTTGCAGCCTTCCCTTTGAGATCTGGAACACGACAGGAATGCCCACTCTCACCACTCTTGGTCAACATAGTATTAGAAGTTGTAGCAAAAGCAATCAGAAAACAAAGAGAAATAAAAGGTATCCAAAATGGCAATGAAGTCAAACTCTCTCTCTTTGCAGATGATATGATTCTTTATATGGAAAACCCAGAAGTCTCCACCCCCATACTACTAAAATTCATACAACAATTCAGCAATGTGGCAGGATACAAAGTCAATGTACAGAAATCAGTGGCTTTCTTATTACACTTACATCGAAAATATAGAAAGGGAAATTAGAGAATCGATCCCATTTACTATAGCACCAAGAATCATAAGATACCTGAGAATGAACCTAAGGGAAGAGGTAAAGGAACTGTACTCGAGGAACTACAGAACACTCATGAAGGAAATTGCAGAAGACACAAAAAAGATGGAATACCATTCCATAATCTTAGATCGGAAGAATAAACATTGTTAAAATGTCTATACTGCCTAGAGCAACTATACTATTAATGCCATTCCGATCAAAATTCCACCAGTATTCTTCAAAGAGCTGGAGAAAATAATATAAAAATTTCTATGGAATCAGAAGAGACCCCGAATCGCTACGGAAATGTTGAAAAACAAAACAAAACAAAACAAACAAACAAACAAAATGGCGGCATCACGTTACCTGATTTCAAGCTTTACTACAAAGCTGTGATCACCAAGCATGGTTCAGGCATAAAAACAGACAAATAGACCAGTGGAACAGAGTAGAGAGCCCAGATATGGACCCTCAACACTATGGTCAAATAATCTTCAACAAAGCAGGAAAAAATATACAGTGGATTAAAGACAGTCTTTTCAATAAATGGTGCTGGTAAATCTGGACAGCTATACATAGAGGAGTGAAACTCGACCATTCTCTTACTACTGTACATAAAGATCAACTCTAAATGGATAAAAGACCTCAAGTGAGACAGGAATCCATCAGAATCCAAGAGGAGAACATAGGCAGTAACATCTTCGATATCAGCCACAGCACCTTCTTTGAAGATACGTCTCCAAAGGCAAAGGAAACAAAAGCGAACATGAACTTTTGGGACTTCATCAAGATCAAAAGCTTCTGCACAGCAAATGAAACATTTAAGAAAACATAGAGGCAACCCATGGAATGGGAGAAGATATTTGAAAATGACAGTACAGACAAAAGGTCAATATCCAATATATATAAAGAATTCCTCAAACTCAACACACACAGACAATCATATTTTAAAATGGGCAGAAGATATTAACAGGCACTTGTCCAATGAAGAACATACAAATGGCTAACAGACACATGAAAAAATGTTCATCATCACGAGCCATCAGGAAGATCCCAAGGAAAACCACATTACACCAATTAGAATGACCAAAATTAGCAAGACAGGAAACAATATGAGTGGGAGAGAATGTGGAGAAAGGGCAACCCTCTTACACTGTTGGTGGGAATGCAAGTTGGTGCAGCCTCTTTGGAGAACAGTGTGGATATTACTCAAGAAATAAAAAGATAACTTCCTTAGGACCCTGACATTGCACTACTGGGTATTTACAACAAAGATACAGATGCAGTGAAAAGAAGAGCCATCTATACCCCAGTGTTTATAGCAGCAATGGCCATGGTCACCAAGCAGTGGAAAGAAACAAGATGCCCTTCAATGGATGAATGGATAAGGAATTTGTGGTCCATATACACTATAGAGTATTATGCCTCCATCAGAAAGAATGAATACCAAATTTTGTAGCAACATGGATGGGACTGGACGAGATTATACTGAGTGAAATAAGTCAAGCATAGAGAGTCAATTATCATATGGTGTCACTTATTTGTGGAACATAACAAATAGCATGGTGGACATGGGGAGTTAGGAGAAGGGAGTTGGGGGAAATTGGAAGGGGACGTGAAGCATGAGAGACTATGGACTCTGAAAAACAGTCTGAGAGCTTTGAAGGGGCAGGGATGAGAGGTTGGGGGAACCAGGTGTTGAGTATTAGAGAAAGAACAGATTGCTGTGCAACACTGGGTGTTGTGCAAAAACACTGAATATTGTTATGCTGAAAATATATATATATATATATATATAAATGAACGAATGAATGAATAAATAAATAAATAAATAAATAAATAAATAAATAAAATTTCCACCGGTATTTTCCAAAGAGCTGGGTATAATAATCCTAAAATTTGTATGAAATCAGAAGAGTCCCCGAATCACTAAGAAAATCTTGTAAAACAAACATAATACTGGGGGCATCACATTACATGATCTCAAGCTTTACTAAAGCTGTGATTACCAATACAGCATGATCCTGGTATAAAAACAGACACATAGTCCAGTGGAACAGAATAGAGAGCCCAGATATGGACCCTCATTTTATGATCAAATAATCTTTGACAAAACAAGAAAAAATAAACAGTGGAAAAAAAGACAATCTCTTCAATAAATGGTGCTGGGGATACTGGACAGCTATATGCAGAAGAATGAAATTTGACCATTCTCTTACACCTTACACAAGGATAAACTCAAAATGTATAAAAGACCTCAAAGTTAGACAGGAATCCATCAGAATCCTAGAGGAGAACATAGGCAGTAACATCTTCGATATCGGCCACAGCACATTCTTTGAAGATATGTCTCCAAAGGCAAAGGAAACAAAAGCAAATATGAAAATTAGGGACTTCATCAAGATCAAAAGCTTCTGCACCGTACAGGAAACATTTAAGAACACAAAGAGCCAACCCATGGAATGGGAGAAGATATTTGCAAATGACAGTACAGACAAATGGTCAAAATCCAGGATCTATAAATAAGTATGGATGAAAGTGATGTTACTTGAGTTTTCAAGGCATATCAAATTGAATTGCAATCAATAACAGAACGATTTCCTATCTTTTGACATTTCATTATAAGTGTTATGTGAGGTAAGACAAGATGGTGGGGACGTAGGAGGAAGTGTCATTTCAACCTGTACCCTAAAGTGAGCTAATTACCTACCAACGAACTCATATCACCCATGGATTCAGCCTGAGATCAGAATTATACAAGCCTGGATCTCAACAGGGGCAGAAGATGCCAGTGGGCAGGTAAAGTGGAGTGGGAACGTCAGACTGATATTGAAAGATAAACAAAATGCAGAGAGAGCCTCGAGAGTCGACTAATTGAAAAGTAATACCCCAATTCGAGAGTGTCCTGTGTCTGGGGACCACCACTAACTTGGACTCTGGTTGAAAGCACTCAAAAAGAGCAATGGCACCTCCTCCTACTTCCCCACCATCTTGTCTCCCCCAACTCATGTTGTCTTTTGTGGTTTTTTTTTCCTACTTCTTTTATCTATACAAAGAGAAAATGAAATGACGTTCAGCACACCATCCTTTAGGCCAACATTTCTCCAGAGAGAAAAAGGTATTCCTTTTTCCAATGCAATTTCTATAGATCTCAATAAACAGTGAGATTTCTTTGGTGTCATTAGTTCTGTATTAGGTTTGCCATTACATGGGTAGAGAGCACTTTTTAAGCTTCATTTCCTTATGGGTCAGTGACAAGTAAGGGAAGGGAAGTCATTTTTCAAGGGAAAATGTTATTTTATGGATGCCTGTGCTGTCTGTGTCTTCATCTCCTTGTGTTCTTAAACACTAATCATAAGGGATTATGTGACACCCCTTGTCATGGTTTCTCTCTCATCATTTCAGGTGTATGCTTTTCTCCCTCTTTTAACCAGGAAATAGCTCTTCCCATTTGTTAAAGTTTTCAAAACTGATGTGTGAGTTCTAATGGCTTTTCCTATTGGTATGTTTTGATTGTTTTTATATTAAAATTATATGTATTATTTCATTTTTTCTGTTTCCTTTGGATTTCGTTTCTTCTTTTTCATATTCCGTATTTTGTCAACTTAGGTTGCTTTATTTAGTTCTTTTTGCTTCTTGGTAATATACACATTTATCCCTATATTCTTTCCCCAGGAACTGTTTTGGCATTCTCCCATAAGTTTCTTTATTTTCTTGTTCAAAGTACTTTCAGATGTACATTTTGATTTTTTTTTTTTTGATTAATCCTTGCTTGTTCAGGAGTGTGTTGTGAATTCCACCTATTAGTATCTGGCTGTGTTTTCTTTTGGAAGTGATTTCTTTCCTTTTTCATACATCATGGTCATGAGTATCCAACATAGAATTTGAATTATCCTATATTAATTATGGCTGCATTTGGACTCCAGCACAGGGTCTCTGATAGACAATATTTCATTTGCCCTTGGGAAGAACTTCTCTTATCATCCTCAGAGACACAATCTTATGCATGCTTCCTCTAAGCTCTGGAGGTCTGAGGTTAGGATAAACATGACGTCTGTTAGTCCTTACCACCATTCCATCTGGCTGATCTGTCCTGTGCTGAAAGTGGATATCATAGTCCCCAGCAATATTGGATTGTGGTCCCCAACCCCCTTAATTCTGTTAATATGTTTGAAATATTTCAATCCACCCATGTTGGTAGTGTATATTGGGAATTCATCCAAGTTTCTGATATTCTGATGCTCCATCAAGAAGAAGGACCTTTCGGTTATCTTTTCTCTCATGAAGGTGTAAATCCTTCCACCTGATAAGTGGCACAACCATTTATGTTCTCTTCTCCTTGCCAATTGCATAATCTATGCCTTCCCAATCCTTCACGTTTAAGCTATGTGTATCTTTCTAGTCAAAGAGATGTCTCATGGGCAACATAGTGTGGAGGTTGTTTTGTTCTTGTTCTTTTATTTTTGACCTGATTTGCCTTTTAGTTTTTATTCAGTCAGTCAATCTGTTTGTAGTGATGGGAGAATTGAGTCCTGAATACTTTAATTAATTAATGATAGGTAAGGAGTTAACTTTTTCATTTTGGTTGGTTTCTGACTTCGATTCTCTATGATTTTCCCCTTTATGCTATTTTCTTTGGGGTTCGCTTCCTTTAGTGAGATTACTCATTTCCTCCACAAATTTTGTGTATCTCAGCTGTGTGTGTGTGTGTGTGTGTGTGTGTGTGCACGCACATGTTTCAAATAATGCTCATGATGAAATTTCAAGACATGAAGTTAGGTTTTTTTGGATAACAATTCAATTTTATATGCCTTGGAAACTCACATTAGATTCCTTTCAGCCACATTTCCAGAAAAGAATGTCCCATTTAGCCCTATTTTATAAACACATATTCTCACTAACCTATCTTCTAACAAACACAAAATTTTGTGTGCCGGGTTTGAGTGTTAGTGTTTGTCCCTCTTTTCTTGCTCTTTCACATGATTCTTTACTTCCATGAGTAAGTAAAATCATATGTTGTTTGTCTTTCTGTGACTGATAGATGTGTAGCCCAATGTTCTCCACTTTTCTGCCACATGTGGCAAGTAGCAAAAATTCACTCTTGCTTATTTCTGGGTAAGAGTGTGTTGTGCTTTTGGAGGACAGTGATATGTAGTAGTTTCTGGGAACCTCAAACTTGTCTTCAGCCATATGCACAACTGGAAGATTACCACATCAATTTAAACATAGCGGAAATTGAGCCAAAGCCTACAAACCAAACTCCACAGTGAAAGAGAAATGAGGTCACAGAGACTATGGGAGAAGGTTAGAGACATGACTTAGGAGAGAAGCAGACGTTTGGTGCTTCAAAGGGCAGGGAGTAATGGCCAAAGAAAAAGGCACAGGACAGAGGAGCACACTGGAGACCCATAAGGAGCATGTTTAAAAAAGTCATTGGCTGTGAAAATCAGCAGGTATGAAAGGCACTAGTTCTTGTAGCCAAAAGCTCTTGAGCCCTGGAGATTTCAGATCAGCAGTCTTGGCACACATAGGCTCTAAAGAACACTGTGTTTCTCCTGGAGAGGACACCAACAAGCAACCACAGCAGACAGCCTGGAAAGCATAATCAGACAATACCTGGAGACACAGTGGGATAGATATTGGTTCTTGCAATGTATGCTTGAGAGGCAGTGTTTGTGGAGATGCCTCGATGGGAGCAAAACTAAGTTTGGACTAACCCACCACCAGCACACAGACTGAGCTACTGGCCAAAGAGAGAACGGTGAGAATATTAGCTGCCTAACCTGAAAACATGAAGTCCTAACCCTGTATCATATCGGGAATGCCTTCTTCAGTCCCAAAAGAACAGACCCTCCCATGGGAGACTAGAAGACAGCCCTTCCCACATCCTCTTTCCTGGCCACAGCATTCTGCAAGCCTTAGTTCTGTTAAGTTCGTTGAAAGTCTCCTTTCACAGGCACACCAGAGCTCACCAAGCTATACCTCACCATATTCAGTCCAGACACCAAACAGTCCAAAGAGCAGGCAAGGAGAGCCTCTACAGATGATTGGCCTCAAAGACAGGGGAGAGCCACAACACAACAGCAGAGGTCATGCAACACATACCTGAGGATCCCTCAAGAGCTAGGCCTTGGGCACACTATGATTTCTTCTTCCTAAAACATTACACTTAGGGTAGATAACAGAATGGGTTTTCAAATACATCGAAGAAGACAGAGACCTAGATCAAATGCAAAGATAGAAGAATCAATTTATGTCAAGGAGAAAGAATAAAACGTGATCATGGTCAGGCCATCAATGTGAAACATATACATGTAACATGCCCAATTGAGGATTTAAAGCCAGCATAGTCACATAAAGAGAGCCTGGAAGCCTGATGGTAAACTCAGGTTGTCTTTTGTGTATTTTCCCACTTTCCATCTCTACACAGAGAAAGGAGAGTGATGTTCAGTACACCATACTTTAGGCCAATATTTCTCCTGAGAGAGCAAAGTGTTTCTATTTGCACTACAATTTCTAAAGATCGCAATAAGCATAATAATTAAATAATTAATCACTTCCATAGTGTTACTATTATTTCAAGATCATATATATACATATATATGTATATATATATATATATATAGCATACTTGATTTTGTATTATATTTATTTATTTTTATTTTATTTTTATTTATTTATTTTTTATTTATTTTTATTTTCTTATAAACATATAATATATTATTAGCCCCAGGGTACAGGTCTGTGAATCGCCAGTTTACACACTTCACAGTACTCACCATAGCACATACCATCCCCAATGTCCATAATCCTTCGACCCTCTCCTTACCCACCTCCCCCCCAGAAACCTTCAGTTTGTTTTTTGAGATTAAGAATCTCTTATTGTTTTCTCCCTTCCAATCCTATCATTTTATTTCATTTATTCTTTTCCTACTTCCCCAAACCTCCCAGGTTGCATCTCCCCTCCTATCAGGGAGATCCTATGATAGCTTTCTTTCTTTCTTTTCTTTCTTTCTTTCTTCGATTGACTTAATTCGCTAAGCATAATACCCTCTAATTGTGTCCACATCATTACAAATGGCAAGATTTTCATTTCTTTTAATGGCTGCATAGTATTCCATAGAATTCCATATATGTATATATATATACATATATATATATATATATACACACACACACACCCACACATACAGACACACACACATATATATACATACTATATATATATATAGTATATACCATATATATACACAACTATATACTATAGTATATAAAGTATATATATAGATATATACTATAGAATATAGTTGTGTATATATATGGTATATACTATATATATAATATAATGTATACATATATACTATATATACTATGTATATATACGTATATACCATATATACACAACTATATATACTATATATATATATAGTATATATACTAGTATATATACTATATATATACTAGTATATACTATATATACATTATACATATAGACATATATAGTATATATATATATACTATATATATATATATAGTATATATGTATATGTATATGGTATATAATATAATGTATATATATGTATATATAATATGGTATATAATATAATGTATAATGTATATATAGTATATACTATATATACTATACTATACTATATACTATATACTATATACTATATATACTATATATACATTATACATATAGACAACTATATATACATAGTATATATAGTTGTGTATAGACAACTATATAGTTGTGTATATATATGGTATATATGTATATGGTATATAATATAATGTATAATGTATATATACTATATATATATAGTTGTGTATATATGGAATATACGTATATATACTATATATATGTGTGTGTGTGTCTATATTAAATATAGTATATATAGTATATAGTATATACTATAGTATATACTATAGTATATATATACTATAGTATATATATATAGTATATATATACAAACTGTATATATATACTATATATGCTATATATATTTACTATAGTATTTACTATAGTATATATAGTTGTATATACAACTATATATACACACACTATATATAGTTGTATATATACACTTTATATATTTATATATAAACTTTATATATATATCTATATCTATATATATACTTTATATATAGACATATATATAGTATATATAGTTGTTATATATACACAACTATATATATTTGTTTTATATATACTATACGTAGTTGTTTTATATATAGTTGTATATATATATATACATGAAGTATATATAGTTGTATACATACTATATATTGTATATATACTATAGTATACATAGTTTTGTATATATATATGTTTATATATATATATATTTATATATCTTTTATTAAATTTGTCTATAACATTGATTGATTTGCAGATGCTGAACCAACATTACAGCCCTGGAATACATCCCATTTGGTCGTGGTAAATATTTTAATGTACTGTTAAATCCTATTGGCTAGTATTTGGGTGAGAATTTTTGCATCTGTGTTTATCAACGCTATTGTTTGGAAATTCTCTTTTTTGAAGGGATCCTTGTCTGGTTTTGGGATCAAGGTGATGATGGCCTCATAAAATGAGTTGAGACGTTTTCCTTCCATTTCTATTTTTTGGATTAGTTTCAGGAGAATAAGAAATAATTCCTCTTTAAATGTTGAGTAGAATTCCACTGGTAAGCCATCCGGTTCTGGTCTTCTGTTCGATTGGAGATATTTTTAAAAGATTTTATTTATTTGACAGACAAAGATCACGAGTAGGCAGAGAGGCAGGCAGAGAGAGAGGAGAAAGCAGGCTCTCTCTGAGCAGAGAGACCGATGCTGGGCTCAATCAGAGACCCTGGGATCATTACTGGAGCCAAAAGCAGAGGTTATAACCCACTGAGACACCCAGATTCTCCTCATTTGGAGATTTTTGATGTAGTTTCAACTCGTTTCTGGTTGTAGGTCTGTTCAGGTTTTTTATTTTTTCCTGGTTCAGTTTTGGTAGTTTATATGTCTGTAGAAATGCATCATTTCTGCCAGATTTTCACATTGTGGGTGAGGTTTTGCTTATATTATGTTCTTATAATTGTAATTTTTTATTGGTGTTGGTTGTGATCTTTCCTCTTTCATTCATGATTTTATTTATATTAGTTATTTTTCTTTTCTTTTTGATAAGCATGGCCAAGGTTTATTAATCTTATTAATTCTTTCAAAGAACCAGTTCCTGATTTCATTGATTTCTTCTTCTGTGTTTTGATTTATGTTTTCTTTATTCTTATTTATTTATTTATTTATTTATTTATTTCAGTATAATAGTATTCATTGTTTTTGCACCACACTCTGTGTTCCATGCAAGGCGTGCCCTCCCTAAGACCCAACACCTGATTCCCCAAACCACCCGCCCCCCGCTGCTTCAAAAACCTCATATTGTTTTTCAGAGCCCAAAGTCTCTCATGGTTCACCTCCCCTTCAAATTTAACTCAACTACCTCCTCCTCTCCATCTCCCCTTTTCGTACATGTTATTTGTTATGCTCCACAAATATGTGAATCCATATGATAACTGACTGACTCTCTCTGCTTGACTTATTTCATTTGTGCTGTATAGCTTTTCATCTTGAAGTCAGTGACTGGGCTATGAACAAACTATTCTCCGATGCCTATTTAACTAAAGAGAATACCTCCATGCTTAGATTTTCCAGGGGGAATGACACTATGTCTTTTGGTGCTCTGCTTCTGTAGAAGGTGTTGGGAGTCCTCTGTGCCTCTGATTCTGCACCTCTGTCTCTGCTCCCAGATGAGGGTCCTTTTCAGCCCCGATTTCTCCAATCTATGTCAGCCCACGTTTCTTTCTCTCACTCTTATTTCTACTACAAGAAGCATCTCTTCAATTCCATGGAGATTACCTAAGCTCCTTATCATGTTCCATCATTCTGCCTTCTCTCTTAGAATTTGCGTCCTTATTTTCTAGGCTTGTTCTTCATGGTCCCTAATTGGATCCTCCACTTCTGCCATGTTCCCTGATTTTGCATCCAGTCTTCTACCAATCTTCTCTTCAGGAGCTCTTTAGATTCTTTTATCTTTATCAGTTTTATCTCTGTGGTTCGAGACTCTCTGATATATTCTATGTTTTCTGATGTACAGCGAGTATCCAGGCCACTGCTTTCAATCCTGCATTGGGCGTGTTCTATGTAGAGGTTTCACTCTGATTGCCTAGCCTTGATCGTTTCTTGTTCTTTTACCTGGGCTTCAATTGATTCTTCCATCTTTGCACTGGATCTAGGTCTCTGTCTCCTCTCTGTATTCGAAAAACTCATACTGTTTTCTAACCTGAGTGTATTTTATTTAGGAAAAGAGATCCGTCAGTTACCCATGGCAGGCCATTAAGGTTTCTTGAGTGCGTGTGTGTGTCTGTCTCTGTTTGTGTGTGTGTATGTGACATTCATGCCTTCTGCTATTTGTGCTGTGGCTGACCCTGTCCTTGAGGCCAGTCATTTGCAGTGGCTCTGCTTTCCTACCCTTTTTACTGTTTGTGGTCCGTGCTGAATATGCTGAGATTTACCTTGGTGGGCTCTGGTGTGCCTGTGTCAGGAGACATTCCACCAACTCAACAGAATGTAGGCATGCAGAATGCTGTGAACAGAGGGAACATGTGGTCAATGCTTTCCTCTCAACACCTATGGGAGAGTCTGTTCTCCTTGTACTAAGCATCTTGGACTGAGGAAGGCAGTCCTCCAGGTGTTACATGATTGGGATTTAGTGTTGGCAGGGTAGGCAACCAATCTCCTCACCTACTTGTCTTGGCCAGTAGCTCTGTCTTAATGCTGCCGGTGTGAGAGACCAAATTTTATTATGTCCACATTGAGACATCTCCAGGAAAAGTGCCTTTCACAGATGCACTCCCACGACTCACCATCTTCCCTTGCATCTCCTGGTATTGTCTCTGATCATTGTCTCCAGGCTGTCTGCACCTGGTTGCTTTGTTGGTGTCCTATGAAGGAAAATACGGTGTTCTTTCAAGGCGATGTCTGCCAACACTGCTGATCTGAAAACTCCAGCCTCAAGACTTGTGTTGTCAAATACTCGTGCCCTTTAGACCCTCTGAGTGTCACAGCCAACAGCTCTTCGAAATAGGTTCCTTGTGGTTTCCCAGTGTACCCTGCTCTCCTGTGCCTTTTTCTTCTGGATGGGCTCACGGTCTCTGATCTACGAACCAACCAAATCTTCCCTGAGCCATGACTTCAACCTTCTCCCATCATCTCTCCAACTTCCGTTCTCTTTCGCTTGGAGTTTACCCTGTAGGCTTCAGGTCAATTTCAACCCCAATGCAGTTGTTGTCATCTTCCTGTTGCCTTCATGGCTAAAGACAAGCATGATGTAATTAGACACTACTACCATCTCACTGTCCTCCATGTCACCAAAATTCGTACTGAGACATAAGCAAGAATGAATTCTTCCACTTGTCTCATATGGCAGTGTTGCAGAGAGCATTGGGCTTCATCACATCTATCATTCTCAGAAAGACAACAAAGAGACGATTTCACTAACTCATGACAGTCAAGAAACATACAAAAAAGCAAGGGTATCATGACAAAGAGTAGGACTCTAATGAGGAACTGAAATGGTGGTGTTTGTTTGAAAGCAGTTTTGTGAGAACACGTGTTTCTCAAAGAGGACAGAGATGACATTCCTTGTAGGAGATTGTCCTGAAACTGATGGATTGTGAGTTTTCAAGGCATATCAAATTGAATTGCTACCCATAAGAGATGTAATTCTTATCTCTCGTATTTTATTAATAAAATACAGACAACACAAACATTAACACATGTTTATGCACACACACATGAAAACACACAAGAAAAAGACATGCAAGTGATGGGGAGGAAGCGAGGAATCGTACCAATAAAGCAAACCCAAAGAAAATACCATAAGGTGAAAGGCAAATAAAATCCAAGTGATAAGCCAACCGAAATGAGAAAAGGAACTATTACCTATCAATAATTCATTCAGTATTCAGAAGCAAAGTCTCCCGTCAATACAAACAGTTTGTAGGAGTGGTTGAAATTCCACAACAAACAAACAAACAAAGGTAGAAAACATCCAAAGAAAACAACAAATATTAAACAAGCTTGACCTTCTGTTGCCCATAGTAGATTTTCCTCGACTATAAAGTTAGTCATAGCTTGCAAGTGAAGAAATCGGGAAGACGTAGGTTATGCTATTGCCAAGGAGAAGAGAGCCAATGTGCATGTGCCTAAGTCAGAGAGAGTGATTTTATGCCTTCGAGAGATAAAATATTAGTGGAAGGTGTTTTGTCTTGATGGAGCATCAACCCAGCAGAAACCTTGAAGAATTGCCAATATATACACCACGATAAAGGGTGTATCTAAACGTTGGAAGCCTATGAACAGACAGGAAGGGAGATGGCGACTTTAATCCAATACTTTTGGGAACTATGATATCCACGTTAAGCACAGGACAGATCATCTTTTGGGAAGGTTCCAAGGAATAAGAGACGTCCACATGGTCTTTTGAGACCACCGGAACTTTGGGGATCCATGAGTAAGATTGTGTCTCTGAGGTCAATAACATATGTTCTTCCCAGCGGCAGACCTAACTTTGTCTATCGCAGGTCTGAGCCCAAGTCCAAATCCAGTCTAAATTCCTGGAAGAGAAGTTAAAACCTATCCTGTGCACTTATGATCATGAAGGTATGAAAACAGGAAGACATCACTTTGAAATGGAAATACAGCCAGACACTAAAAGTTGGAAAACACAACACACCCAGGAACTACCAAAATATGCAAGAAAGAAAATCCAAGGGAAAACCAGAAAGAGACATGAACAAAGGAATGTCAAGAAACTCATGGGGTGATGCCAAAACATTTTATGGGGAAACCATATAGGGATAAATGCATGCATTTCCAAAATTTAAAAACATCGAGAAAGAAAGCCACCTAACTGGACAACTGAAGGTACAGAATGAAGAAAAACCGAACTCCAGGGTTAACAGAAAAATAGAAATCATACATGTGATTATCAAAATTAAAGAAATACAAACAAACCAATAGGAAAAATAATCAGGAGATCCCACACTTCGGTTTGAAAACAAGAACAAACCGCCGAAGCCATTACTGGGAAAAACAGGGAGACAAGCACACAGCTGCAAGTATCAAACCAAATGACAAGTGGTAGAAATGAAAAAAGAATAACCTAAGAGGCACATACACACATTTATGCTAGCAAATCCAAGAACTGAGAAAAAAGAATAAATTCCCAGACACATAGAAACTCCCAAGATTAGTTCAGGAAACCTACAAAATCTCAGATCTCTAGTACTGACTGAAGCGTTTGAAGCAGTAATCCAACACCTGCCAACACACAGAAGGCCAGTTCCAAGACATTTTCCTGGGCCTCTCTTCTAAGTATTTAGCGAAGGCCTTGTCAAGGAAAGTTCCAGGATTTCATTCACTTCGACGGCTGAGGCATAGTGTGGTGCCAAAATGGACCCAAACTTCCTGATCCACTAGTACTTGCAAGGGCATTGCAGATCACTCCAAAGGTCTGCTCGAATGGGCCTTGCAAGCTGTCGGTATAGGCCGTCATCTTTTTTTCTGACTAAAGAGACTTGGTCAAAATGTCTATACCCGTTACCACAACAAGTACAGTTAACTAATGATGAAAACGGGTGCGGTCCAGGCCTCTTCTTTAAGAGTTAGCTTTGATGTAGAATATCACTCTCCTAAAGACTTTGCAAAGGGTTTTAAGTGAAAGCCAGATGCACAGAGGCCTCATCCCTTAGCTGCGTGTTTCAAAACACTAGGAGATGAGGCCACAGACGGCACCATATATCGATGCCCTCACCTTTTCCTCGAAAAGGGTCTTTCCGTCCCTTAGTTATCACTGAGCCATAGGCAAAAGACCCTTACAAAGGAGGCTCTCACCTACAGGATGACAAACCCCACGGAGAGCGCTCAACCCGGGAGGCCTCACCGTTTCTTGAGATCTCTAGAAATTGTAGTGGAAATAGGACAACTTGCTGTCTCAGGGGATATGTTGGCCTAAAGGAAGGTATACTGAATGTCTTTTTCTTTCCTCTTTGTCTCTAGAAAGTGGAAGTGGGACATTATGCCACAAGACAACCTGAGTTCTTGTTCAGGCACAGAGGGATCTTGATCTGTCCTTGTTAGGGGGCTCCCTACATAAGCTATAGACACCAAGGTCATGGGAGAGGGACATGCTTCAGTGAAGCCAGCATCTGTGATGTCACAAAGCTTTGAGGTCATAGCAACCACTACTCATCAACCCACGCCTGCTTACGACATGTGGCTGGAGTTTCATGGGTGCACCAAGAGGACCTCAAGCTTTCCCTAACCGCTGGATCTGCCTGGGTCCCTCACCAAGGTAGTTTGCGAAGTTAAGTCGGTGTCACATTCTCCATGGCCCAATTCGTAGTGTGTGTTCGTGAATGTCAGCACCAACCCTCTGGACTCTGAAGAAAGGCAAGCGTCCTTCATTCCATCTTAGCCATGACAGGCCAAGAAACAATCAGACCGCCAGCAAAACCTCAGGGAAGGATATCCGAGCCCTGTGCAAGGGTGGGGCCTTTACACCCAAATTCGGAGCTCTTGAACAGAAAAAGGGCCACCTATGGAAAGCTCAAAGTGAACCCACGGAACCGTGACAAAGGCATGTCTAGATTCTTCCACAGCAAGGACACGAGTACCTCGAGCTTCTCCAGAAACGGTGCCAAAATGCATCCCAATCTTCCAAAACCATACATCCAATGCAGAATCTACACCCAAGAACCTTAGGTCCAGGATGGACTCATTTACTTGGTGTCCACAGGAGCCAATGGAGAGAGTGTAGGAAGAGACTCTTAGCCCAAGTGAAGCCATCTCAAGACTTCAATGCCCGTTTCAGAAAGACAACTTGTATGTCCAAAAGGACACATTGATAGGATTCGAATGTGGAAGAACTTGGAGCACCCCCTCAGGGTGAAGCAGCTACCATTTGTGGAACTGCATGGACATGTGGCAGCACAAGCCTGCCTTCACCTCTCATGACAATCCCCCATTGGTTTCATGCGATAAGCAAACAGTGCCTCTTGTAAAAGATGGGCATGTTCCAATGGAGCCCCGAGAGGATGCACAATGTGTCAACACGGTTCAGTACAGCACGACAGACATCGGATGCTGCAGGTTGGTGAGGAGATCCAGGATGACAAAGAACAGGAGAATGAGCAAGGAGCTCTGAGGGAAGGTTTGGCATTTTAGGATGGATGGAGGCTCTCTGTACCTGGCTGCCCTCCATACAAAGCTAGGTCAAAATTCAATAAAACATCCTCAGGCCTCAGTCAATTATTGTGCATTGGTTTTGTTTTGTTATATTGTCCAACGATGTGCATGCTCGTATCGGACAGAAAGGCATAGACTTCCCAGTCAGGAGGTGGAGCTAGAGAGGGAGAAGCTTAGTTGAGACCAAATTCAATGCCTAGACCCAGGAATCATGAGTTGATATGAAGACCGCCTCTGAACTGATGGACACAACCCAGGACCCAACCTTTGACTTTTGAATATCCCCTGATTCTAGACAAGAACTGCTGCTCTGTCATTGTTCAGAAATGCAGGGGATAAGGATTTTGGCTTGGGCTGGTGTTGCTTGAGCTATCTGGCCTGCTTCGAGAGCTGGTATAGCTTTTCCTCTTGAAGTCAGTGACTGGGCTATGAACAAACTATTCTCCAATGCCGGTTTGCCTAAGAGAATACCTCCATGCCTAGATTTTCCAAGGGGAATGGTACAATGTCTTTTGGTGCTCTGCTTCTTTGGAAGGTGATGGCAGTCCTCGGTGCCCCTGATTCTGGACCTCTGTCTCTGCTCCCAGATGAGGGTTGTTTTCAGCTCCAATTTCTCCAATCTACATTCAAGGCTCTTTTATATCTCTCACTCTTACTTCTCCTACAAGAGGCACCTCTTTCAATTCCGTGGAGATTCACTGAGCTCAATTTCATGTTACATCATTCTGCCTTCTCTATGAAGGAAAAGACGGTGTTCTTTCGAGTTGATGTCTCACAAGCCTACTGATCTGAAAACTCCAGCCCTCAAGACTTGTGTTGTCAAGAACTCATGCCCTCCAGACCCTCTGCATGTCACACCAATGGCAATTGTAAACAGGTTCCTTGTGGGATCCCAGTGTGTCCTCCTATCCTGTGCCTTTGTCCTCTGCATGGGCTCACGGCCCTCTGATCCACGAACCAACCAAATCTCCCCTGACCTGAACCATGTCTCCAAATTCTCCCATCATCTCTGTGACTTCCATTCTCTTTTGCTGTGGAGTTTACCTTGTAGGCTTCTGGTCAATTTCTACCCCATTGAAGTTGTTGTTGTCATCTTCCTGTTGCCTTCATGGCTGAAGACAAGCATAAAGTTATTAGACACAACTACCATCTCACTATCCTCCATGTCACCGCAAATTCGTACTGAGACATAAGCAAGAATGAATTCTTCTACTTGTCTCATATGGCAGTGTTGCGGAGAGCATTGTGCTTTGTCACATCTATCATTCTCAGAAAGACAACAAACAGAAGATTTCACTCCCTCACGACAGTAAAGAAACATATGAAAAAGCAAGGGTATTGTGACAAAGAGTAGGACTCTGATGAGGAACTCAAATGCTGGTGTTTCTTTGAAGGCAGTTTTGTGAGAACACGTGTTTCTCGAAGAGGAAATGAGATGACAGTCCTTGCAGAAGATTTTCCTGAAACGGATGGAATGTAAGATTTCAAAGCATGTCAAATTGAATTTCTACCCATAAGAGACCGAATTACTACCTCAAATATTTTAATAATAACTGTTATGTGAAACATACACAGACCAACACACATTAAAACATGCACATGCACACACAAGAACACACAAAAACATTAGACATGCAAAGATGGGGAGGAAGCGAGGAATCGTACTATTGAAGCAAACACAAAGAAAATACCATAAAGGGGAAAGGCTAATAGAATCCAAGTGAGAAGCCAACTGAAATGAGAAAGTGAGCTATTACCTATCAATAATTCATTCGGTATTCAGGACTATAGTCTCCCGTCAATACAAACACTTGGCAGGAGTGGTTGAAGTTCAAAGCAAAACAAAACAAAACAAAAAACAGGTAGAAAAGATCCACAAGAAAACACATATATTAAAAAAGCTCGACCTTCTGTTGTCCATAGGAGATTTTCTTCGACTATAAAGATACTCATACCTTGCATGTGAAGATATGGGGAAGACGTAGGTTATGCTCTTGCCAAGGAGAAGAGAGCCAAAGTGTTTGTACCTAAGTCAGCGAGAGTGATTTTATGCCTTCGAGAGACAAAAGATTAGCGGAAGGTGTTTTGTCTTGATGGAGCATCAAAATAACAGAAACTTGGAAGAATTGCCAACATATACACCACGAACAAGGGTGTATCTAAACGTTGGAAGCCTATAAACAGAGAGGAAGAGAGATGGTGACTTTAATCCAATACTGTTGGGAACTATGATATCCACGTTAAGCACAGGACAGAACATCTGGATGGGAAGGAGATAAGAAATAAAAGACATCCACATGCGCTCTCAAGACAACCTGAACTTTGAGGATCAATGAGTAAGATTGCGTCTCTGAGGACAATAAGATATGTTCTTCCCACAACAGACCTAACCTTGTCTATCCCAGGTCATGAGCTCGAATCCAAATCCAGTGGTAAATCATGGAAGAGAAGTCAAAACCTATCCTGTGCACTTATGATCACGAGGTATGAAAACAGGAAGATATCACTTTCAAATTGGAAATGCACATATTGGGAAGCCATATGATATTTCCCTTTCTCTGCTTGCCTTTTCCATTTCCCATCAGCCAGGCATGGGGTCTTCATGTCAATGCAAGGGCAAGGGGTTCATTCACTTAGACGGTTGAGTTATACTGTGGTGCCGAAATGGACCCAAACTTCCTGATCCACTAGTCCTTGCAAGGGCAATGCAGCTCACTCCAAAGGTCTGCTCTAAAGGGCCTTAAAGTTTTCGGTATAGGCCGTCCCTTTTCTTCTTACTAAAGAGACTTGGTCAACATGTCTATACCCGTTCCCACAACAAGTACAGTTAACTAATGATGACGACGGGTGAGGTCCAGGCCTCTTCCTAAGAGTTAGGTCTGATGCAGGATGTCACTCTCCTCGAAGTCTTTGCAAATGTGTTTCAGGGAAAGCCAGGTAGACAGAGGCCTAATCCCTTAGCTGAATGTTTCAGACACTAGAAGACGAGGCCACAGACAGCACCATTTATCGATGCCCTCACCTTTCTCCTCAAAATGGGACTTTCCGTCCCTTAGTCAGCACTGGACGCTGACAAAGAACGCTTTCACCCACAGGATGACAAACAACATGGAGAGCTGCTCATTCCCGCGAGGCCTCACTGTTTCTTGAGATCTCTAGAAATTGTAGTGGAAATAAGTGACCTTGCTGTCTCCGGGATATGTTGGCCTAAAGGCAGGTATAGTGAATGTCATTTTCTTTCTTCTTTGTGTCTAGAAAGGGGAAGTGGGACATACACCCACAAGACTAGCTGAGTTCCTGACCAGCCTCTTGATCTGTCCTTCCCGGGGCTTCCTAACTAAAGCCATAGGACACTAATATCATCGTAAAGGGACAGCTACATCAGTGAAGCCAGCATCTGTGATGTCACAAAGCTTTGAGGTCATAGCAACAACTACTCATCAACCCACGCCTGATCACTACACTTGGCTGTAGTAATAATGGTTGGGCCTAGAAGACCCCAAGCTGTCCCAAACCGCTGGAGCTGCCTGTGTCTCTCACCAAGGCATTTTGTGAAATGAGTCGGTGTCACCTTCTCCAAGGCCCAAATAGTAGTGTTTGGTCGTGACTGTCAGCACCAGCCCTCTGGAATTCGAAGAAAGGCACGAAACCCTCATTCCATCTTAGCCATGACAGGACAAGGAACAATCAGACAGAAAGCATAGGCTCAGGGGAGGAAATCCGAGCCCTTCGCAAGGGTGAGGCCCTCCCACCCAATCACGGAGCTCTGAGGAGGAAAACGGACACCGAAGGAAAGATCAAAGTGAATCCCCGCAACTGTGCCAGACATGTCTGGAGTCTTCCACAGCGAGGACACAAGTACCTCAAGCACCTCCAGAAATGGTGCCAACAAGGACTCCCAATCTTCCAAAATGACCATGCATCCAAGGCAGACTCTACACCCTAGAACCTTAGGTCCAGGACGGACTCATGTTCTTGCAGTCCACAGGAGCCAACAGAGGGCCTGTTGGAAGAGACCCATAGCCCAAGTGAAGCCATCTGAAAGACTTCTGTGCCCGTTTCAGGAAGACAACCTGTATGTCCAAAAGGACAATTGAAGAGGATTCGAACGTGAAGAACCAGGAGCACTCCCTCAGCTACCCTCTGTGGAACTGCATGGAGATGTGGCAGCACAAGCCTGCCTTCACCCTCTCATGACCATTTCCACATGGTTTCATGTGATAAGCAAACAGTACCTCTGGCGGAAGATGGGCACGTTCCAACGGAGCCCTAGAGGATGCACACAGTGTCAACAAGGGGTCAGTACAGCACGACAGCAGATGCTGCAGGTTATTTAGGAGATCCAGGAACATAGCACAGGAGAATGAACAAGGGACATCCGAGCGAAGGTCAGCCATTTTAGGATGGTGGGAGGATCTCTGTACCCGGGTGCCCTCCATAGGAACCTAGATCCAAATTCAATAAAACATCCTCTGGCCCTAGTCAATTATTGTGCACTGGTTTCGTCTTTGTTATCTTGTCCAAAGATGTGCATGCACGTATTGGACAGAGAGGCAGAGAGATCTCAATCAGGGGGTGGAGCTGGAGAAGGAGAATCTTACCTGCCCCTGAGCAGAAAACCTGAGACAGGAGTCAATTCCAAGACCCTGGAATCATCAACTCAACAGAATGCAGGGCTGCAGAATGCTGTGTTCAGAGAGAACATGTGGTCAAAGCTTTCTTCTAGTCCCCTATGGGAGAGTATTTTCTCCTACACAAAGCATCCTGGACTGAGGAAAGCAGTCCTCCAAGTGTTCCACAGTTGGGATTTCGTGTTGGCAGGGTAGGCATCCAATGTCATCAACTACCTCTCTTGGCCAGTAGCTCTGTCTTGATGCTGCTAGTGCGAGAGCCCCAAATTTTTATGTCCCCACTGAGACATCTCCACAAACACTGCCTTTCACGGATGCACTCCCAGGACTCACCATCTTCCCACTGCGTCTCCTGATATTGTCTCTGATCATTGTCTCCAGGCTCCTGCACCTGCTTGCTTGTTGGTGTCCTATGAGGGAAAAGGACGGTGTTCTTTCGAGTCAATGTCTGCCAAGCCTGATGAGCGGAAAACTCCAGCCCTCAAGACTTGTGTTTTCAGGAACTCTTGCCCTTCAGACCCTCTGCGTGTCACAGCCAATGGCACTGGAGGACAGGTTCCTTGTGGGTTTCAATGTGCCCTGCTCTCCTGTGCCTTTAACCTCTGCATGGGCTCATGGCTCTCTGATCCACAAACCAACCAAATCACCCCTGAGCTATGTCTCCAACCTTCTCCCATCATCTCTGCAACTTCCGTTCTCTTTCGCTGTGGATTTTACCTTGTAGGCTTCAGGTAAAATTCGATCCCATTGCCGGTGTTGTGGTCATCTTCCTGTTGCCTTCATGGCTGAAGACAAGCACGAGGTTATTAGACACTACTACCATCTCACTGTCCTCCATGTCACTGCAAATTCGTACTGAGACATAAGCAAGAATGAATTCTTCCACTTGTCTCATATGGCAGTGTTGCAGAGAGCATTGGGCTTCGTCACATCTATCATTCTCAGAAAGACAACAAACAGACGATTTCACTCCCTCATGACAGTCAAGAAACATACGAAAAAGCAAGGTTATTGGGACAAACAGTACGACTCTAATGAGGAACTCAAATGGTGGTGTTTGTTTGAAGGCAGTTTTGTGAGAACACGTGTTTCTCGAAGAGGACAAGAGATGACATTTCTCACAGAAGATTTTCCTGAAACTGATGGAAAGTGAGTTTTCAAGGCATGTCAATTTTAATTGCTACTCATAAGAGACTGAATTCCTATCCTTCTAAATTTAATCATAAGTGTTATGTGAAACACACACAGACCACACACACATCAACACATTCACATGCACACACACATGAACCAACAGAAGGATAAGACATGCCATAGATGGGGAGGAAGAGAGGAATTGTACCAATGAAGCAACCCCAAAGAAAGTACAATTAAGGGGAAAGGCCAATAGAATCCTATGATAAGCCAACCGAAATGAGAAAGTGAACTATTACCTATCAATAATTCCTTCAGTATTCAGGACTAAATTCTCATGTCACTACAACAGTTTGTAGCCGTGTTTGAAATTACAAAAAATAAATAAAATAAAATAATATTGTTAGAAAGATCTATACGAAAACAACAAATATTAAACAAGCTCGACATTCTGTTGCCCATAGGAGATTTCCTTCGACTATAAAGATATGCAAAGCTTTCAGTAAATGAAATTGGGAAGACCCAGGATATGGTGTTGCCAAGAAGAACATGGCCAAAGTGTTTGTGCCTACATCAGCGAGAATGATTTTATGCCTTCGAGAGACAAAAGATTAGTGGAAGGTGTTTTGTCTTGATGGAGCATCAAAACAACAAAACCTGGAAGAATTGCAAACATATACACACGAACAATGGTGTATCTAAACGTTGGTAGCCTATGAACACACAGGACGTGAGATGGCGACTTTTATCCAATACTGTTGGGAACTATGATATCCACGTTAAGCATAGGACAGATCATCTGAATGGAAAGGAGCTAAGGAAGAAAAGACGTCCACAAGGGCTCTTGAGACCACCGGAACTTTGGGGATCCATGAGTAAGATTGCGTCTTTGAGGACAATAAGATATGTTCTTTGCAGCAGCAGACCTATCTTTGTCTATCGCAGGTCATGAGCTCGAGTCCAAATCCAGTTGTAATTCATGGAAGAGACATCAAAACCTATCCTGAGCAATTATGATCACGGAGGTATGAAAACGGGAAGATATCACTTTCAAATTGGAAATATAGCCATACCCTAAAGGTTGGAAAACACAACACACTCACGAACTAGCAATGAATACAAGAAAGAAAATCGAAAGGAAAAACAGAAAGAGCCATGAACAAAAAATATCAAGAAACGTATGGGATGATGCCAAAACCTTTTAGGCGAAACCATATAGGGATAATTACATGCATCCGAAATTTAAAAACACCGATAAAGAAAGCCACCTAACTGGACGTTTGAAGGAACTGAATGAAGAAAAACCGAACACCAGAGTTAACAGAAAAATAGAAATCATACATGTGATTATCAAATTAAGGAAATACAAACAAGCCAATAGTAAAAAAATAGGAGATCTCACACTTCAGTTTTGTAAACACGAACAAACTGCAGAGGCCATTACTGGAAAAATCAGGGAGAGAAGCACCCAACTGACAGTATGGAACCACATGACAACATGTCAAAGGAAAAAAGAATAATCTAAGAGCCACATCCACACATTTATGCTAGCAAATCCAAGAACTGAGAAAAAAGGATAAATTCCCACACACATAGAAACTCCCAAGGTTAGTTTAGGAAACCTACAAAATCTCAGCTCTCTAGTATTTCCTGAAGCGTTTGAAGCAGTAATCCAACGCCTGCCAACACACAGAAGGCCAGGTCCAAGGCATTCTCCTGGGCCACACTTCTAGGTATTTAGCGAAGGAATTGTCATTTCCTCTCAAGGATTCCAGAGATGGAAGTGGCGGGTAGACTCTAATTCACAAGAATAAAAACCCAATTCAGACAAGGACATTTTAGGAAACCAATCCCATGTCATTTCAATAAAGAAAGATAATAAAAAATATCATTCTTTCCTTTTCTACCAGTGAATACCTTTGGTTTTGAGAGGGCCAGATTGTTTTCCTCTGAATTTATGTTGTTGTTGTTGCTGTTCTGTTGAGAATGCCTGCCTATCACCCATCATCTGTTTGGACAGAGTATTCATGGATGCTTTAGTTGCATGTACGTCCAAGTGCTCCTCCTAATATATGCCACAACTCCTGAACACCATTAGGCAGTTCTCATTTCTGAAACCCTCAGCTTGGTTCTCAAATTCCTGAGTCACTCCTGGTGGGTCTCCATTTCTGACTTCTTCCCCTCCAGTTTTCCCTTCCTTTACTAATGGCCAAGGTTTTCCTCCAGAGGCACTTATTGTGGGAAGCCATATGATATTTCTCTTTGTCTGCTTGCCTTTTCCATTTCCCATCAGCCAAGCATGGGACATTCATGTCAAGGCATGTTCCAGGGGTTCATTCACTTTGACTGCTTAGGAATAGTGTGGTGCTGAAATGGACTCAAACTTCCTAATCCACTAGACCCTGCCAGGGCATGCGGCTCACTCCAAAGTTCTGCTCGAATGGGCCTTGCAAGTCGTCGGTATAGGCCGTCCCATTCCTTTTGACTAAAGAGACTTGGTCAACATGTCTATACCCGTTACCACAAGTACAGTTAAATAATGATGACAATGGGTGCGGTCTAAGCCTCTTCCTTAAGTGTTAGCTCTGATGCAGAATATCACTCTCCTCGAAGACTTTGCAAAGGTTTTTAAGTGAAAGCCAGGTAGACGGAGGCCTAATCCCTTAGCCGCGTGTCAGAACACTAGGAGACGAGGCCACAGACGGCACCATATATCAATGCCCTCATTTTTTTCCTCGAAAAGGGACTTTCCTTCCCTTAGTCATCACTGGACAAAGGAAAAAGACGCTGACAAAGTATGCTATCAACCACAGGATGACAAAACCCACGGAGAGCTGCTCATACCCGTGAGGCCTCACTGTTTCTTTAGATCTCTAGAAATTGTAGTGGATATAGGACACCTTGCCATCTCCGGGGATATGTTGGCCCAAAGGAAGGTATACTGAATGTCATTTTCTTTCCTCTTTTTCTCTAGAAAGGGGAAGTGGGACATAACCCCTTAGGACAACCTGATTTCTTGATCAGGTTCAGAGGGCTTTTGTTCTGACTTTCTTGGGGCTTCCTACCTAAAGTCATAAGACACCAAGGTCATGGCAGATGGACAGCTGCTTCAGTGAAGCCAACATCTTTGATGTCACAAAGCTTTGAGGTCATAGCAACCACTCCTCATCAATTCACGCCTAATCGCTACACTGGCTGGAGTAGTCGTGGGTGGTACAAGAAAACCCCAAGCCGTCCCAAACTTTAGGAGCCGCGAGGGTATCTCACCAAGGCAGTTTGAGAACCGAGTCGGTGTCACCTTCTCCATGGCCCAATTCGTAGTGTTCGGTCGTGATTGTCAGCACCAGCCCTATGGACTCCAGAGAAACGCAAGCATCCCTCATTCCATCTTAGCCAGGACAGGCCAAGAAACAATCAGCCCGGAAGGATAGCCACAAGGGAGGAAATCCTAGCCATGCACAAGGGTGAGGCCCTCCCACCCAATATCGGAGCTCCTGAACAGTAATAGGGACAACAAGGAAAACTCAAAGTGAACCCCCGCAAGCGTGCCAAAGACATGTCTGGAGTCTTCCACAGTGAGGACACGAGTACCTCGAGCGTCTCCAGAAACGGTGCCAACAAGGCCTCCGAATCTTCAAAATGACCATGCATCCAAGGCAGACTCTACACCCTAGAACCTTAGGTCTAGGATGGACTCATGTACTTAGAGTCCACAGGAGCCAACGTAGAGTATGTTGGAATGCACCCATAGCCCAATTGAAGCCATCTAAATCTCTTTTGTGCCCATTTCTGGAAGACAATTTGTATGTCTATAGGACAATTGAAGAGGATTCGAATGTGGGAGAACCTGGAGTAGCTACCCTCTGCGGAACTGCATGGAGATGTGACAGCAAAAGCGTATCTTCACCCTCTCATTACCATCCTCCAAATTGTTTCATGCGATAAGCAGTGACTCTTGTGTAAGAAAGGCATGTTCCAATGGAGCCCAAGAGGATGCACAATGTGTCAACAAGGGTTCAGTACAGCGCGACAGACAGTGAATGCTGCAGGTTGGTGAGGAGATCCAGGAAGACAAAGAGCAAGAGAATGAACGAGGGAGCTCTGAGCGAAGGTCGGGCATTTTAGGAGGTGGGATGTTCTCTGTACCTGGCTGCCCTCAATATGAACATCAGTCCAAACTCAATAAAATATCTTCAGGCCCCAGTCAATTATTGTGCACTGCTTTTGTCTTTGTGATCTTGTCCAACGATGTGCAGGCACATTGGACAGAGAGGCAGAAAGATCCCAATCAGGGGTGGGGCTAGAGAGGGAGATGCTTACTTGCCTCTGAGCAGAGAACCTGAGACAAGAGTCAATGCCAAGACCCTGGAATCATCAACTAAACAGAATGCAGGCCTGCAGGATGCTGTGTTCAGAGAAGAACATGTGGTCAATGCTTTCTTCTCGTCCCCTGTGGGAGAGTCTATACTCCTTGGACTAAGCATCATGGACTGAGGAATGTAATCCTCCAAATTTCCACGGTTGGGATTTCATGTTCCAGGGTAGGCAGACAATGTCCTCACCTACCTGTGTTGGCCAGTAGCTCTGTCTTGATGCTGCTGGTGCGAGAACACAAAATTTATAATGTCCACATGAGACATCTCCACGAACACTGTCTTTCACGGATGCACTCCCAGAACTCACCATCTTCCCACTGCATCTCCTGGTATTTCTCTGATCATTGTCTCCAGGCTGTCTGCACCTGGTTTCTGGTTGGTGTCCTATGCAGGAAAAAGTTGTGTTCTTTAGATTTGATGTCTGCCAAGTCTGCTAACCTGAAAACTCCAGCCCAGAAGACTTGTGTTGTCAAGAACTCGTACCCTTCAGACCCCCTAAGTTTCATAGGCAATGGCACTCAGAAACATGTTCCTTGTGGGTTCACAGTGTGCCCTGACTCCTGTGCCTTTGTCCTCTGTATGGCCTCACGGCCCTCTAATCCGTGAACCAACCAAATATCCCCTGAGCCAATGTCTCCAACCTTCTTCCATCATCTCTGTGACTTCCGTTCTCTTTCACTGTGGAGTTTACCTTGTAGCCTTCAGGTCAATTTCCACCCCATTGCAGTTGTTGTGGTCATCTACCTGTTGCCTTCATGGCTGAAGACAAGCATGAAGTTATTAGACACTACTACCATCACACTTTCATCCATGTCACCACAAATTCGTACTGAGACTTAAGCAAGAATGATATCTTCCACTTGTCTCATATGGCAGTGTTGCGGAGAGCATTGGGCTTTGTTACATCTATCATTCTTAGAAACACAACAAAGAGATGATTTCACTCCCTCATGACATTCAAGAAACATATGAAAAAGCAAGGGTATTGGGACAAACAGTACGACTCTTATGCAAAACTCAAATGGTGGTGTTTGTTTGAAGGCAGTTTGTGAGAACACGTGTTTCTCGAAGAGGACAAGAGATGACATTCCTTGCAGGAGATTTTCCTGAAACTGATGGAATGTGAGTTTTCAAGGCATGTCAAATTGGATTGCTACCCATAAGAGACCAAATTCCTATCACTCATATTTTAATAATACGTGTTATGTGAAACACACACAGACCACACACACATTAACATATGCATATGCACACACACGACACACAAAAGGATAAGACATGCAAAAGTTGGGGAGGAAGGGAGGAATCGTACTAATGAAGCAAATCCAAAGAAAATACCATACAGGGGAAAGGCAAATAGAATCCAAGTGAGAAGCCAACCGAAATGAGAAAGTGAGGTACTACCTATCAATAATTCAATCAGTATTCAGGACTAAAGTCTTCTGTCAATACAAACACTTTGTAGGAGTGGTTGAATTTCAAAAACAAAGAAAAAAATCTAGAAAAGATCCATAAGAAAAAAACAAATATTAAACAAGTCCGACCTTCTGTTGACCATAGGAGATTTCCTTCAACTATAAAGATACTCATAGCTTGTAAGTGAAGAAATTGGGAAGACGTAGGTTATGCTCTTGCCAAGGAGTAGAGAGCCAAGTATTTGTGCCTAAGTAGGCGAGAGTGATTTTATGCCTTCGAGAGACAAAAGATTAGCGGAAGGTGTTTTGCCTTGATGGAGCTTCAAAACAACAGAAACCTAGAAGAATTGCCACATATACACCACGAGCAAGGGTGTATCTAAAGGTTGGAAGCCTATGAACAGAGAATAAGGGAGATGGCTACTTTAATCCAATACTGTTGGGAACTATGATATCCACGTTAAGCACATTAAAGATCCTCCGATTAGGAAGGTGCTAAGGAATAACAGACGTCCACATGGGCTCTGGAGACCACCTGAACTTGTGGCATCCATGAGTAAGATTGCATCTCTGAGGACAATAAGATATGTTCTTCCCATGCCTTCCCTAACTTTTTCTATCTCAGGTCATGAGCTCAAGTCCAAATCCATTCGTAATTGATGGAAGAGAAAGTCAAAACCCATCCTGTGTACTTATGATCACGAAGTGTGAAACCAGGAAGATATCACTTTCAAATTGGAAATAAAGCCAGACACTAAAAGTTGGAAAACACAACACACTCATGAACTAGCAATGAATGCAAGAAAGATAATCAAAGGAAAAGCAGAAAGAGCAATGAACAAAGGAATGTCAAGAAACTTATGGGATGATGCCAAAACATTTTATGGGGAAACAATATAGGGTTAAATGCATGCATTTCCAAAATTTAAAAACACCGAGAAAGAAACCACCTATCTGGATGACTGAAGGAACAAGATGAAGAAAATCGAACTCCAAAATTAACAGAAAAATTGAAATTATACATGTAATTATCAAAATTAAGGAAATACAAACAAACCAGCAGGAAAAAAAATCAGGAAATCTCACACTTCAGTTTTGAAAACATGAAAAAACCGCAGAAGGCATTATGGGATAAAAGAGGGAGACAAGCAGACAGCTGCAAGTATGAAACCACATGACAACTGGTAGTAAGGAATAAAGAATAACCTAAGAGGCACATCCACACATTTATGCTAGCAATCCCAGAACTGAGAGAAAAGGATAAATTCCCAGAAACATAGAAACTCCCAAGAATATGTCAGGAAACCTACAAAATCTCAGCTCTCTAGTATTGAAGCAGTAATCCAACACCTGCCAACACACAGAAGGACAGGTCCAAGTCCTTTTCCTGGGCCACTCTTCTAGGTATTTAGTGAAGGCATTGTCATTTCCTCTCATAGATTCCAGAGATGGAAAAGGCGTTTAGACTCTAAATCACAAGGATAAGGACCCAATTCAGATAGGGACATTTTAGTAAAGCAATACCTTCACATTTCAATAAGGAAAGATAATAAAAATATAATTCTTTCCTTTTCTCCCTGTGAACTTACTTTGGTTTTGAGAGGGCCAGAATGTTTTCCTCTGAATTTTTGTTGTTGTTGCTGTTCTGTTGAGAAAGCCTGCCTATCTTCCATCATCCATTTCTGACAGAGTATTCACGGATGCTAGTTACATATACGTCCTAGTTCTCCTTCTAATATATCCCACAACTCCTGAACACCCCTTAAGCAGTTCTCTTTTCTGTAACCCTCAACTTGTTTCTCAGAGTCCTGAGTCACTTGTGGTAGATCTCCTTCCCTGACTTCTTGCCCTTCAGTTTTCCCTTCCTTTACTAAGGGCCAAGGTATTCCTCCCGAGGCACATATTGTGGGAAGCCATATCATATTTCCCTTTGTCTGCTGGCCTTTTCCATTTCCCATCAGGCATGGGGCATTCATGTCAACTCTCGGTCGAGTGGTTCATTCACTTCGACGGCTGAGGAATACTGTGGTACCAAAATAGATTCAAACTTCCTGATCCACTAGTCCATGCAAGGGCATTGTGACTCACTCCAAAGGTCTGTTCGAATGGGCCTTGCAAGCCATCGGTATGGCCCATCCCTTTCCTTCTGACTAAAGACACTTGGTCAACATGTCTATACGCGTTAAAACAACAAGTACAGTTAACTAATGATGACAACGGGTGCGGTCCAGGACTCTTCCTTAAATGTTAGCTCTGAGCAGAATTTCACCCTCCTCGCAGACTTTGCAAAGCGCTTTAAGTGAAAGCCAGGTAGACAGAGGCCTAATCCCTTAGCCGCGTGTTTCAGAGCACTAGGAGACGAGGCCACAGACGCATCATATATCGATGCCCTCACCTTTTCCCTCGAAAAGGGACTTTCCGTCCCTTAGTCATCACTGACCCATAGGCAAAAGACGCTGAAAAAAGGATGTTGTCACCCAAAGGATGACAAACCCCATGGAGAGCTGCTCATACCCACGATTCCTGACCGTTTCTTGAGATCTATAGAAATTGTAGTGGAACTAGGACAGTTTAACATCTCCGCGGAAATGGTGGTCAAAATGAAGGTATACTGAATGTCATTTTCTTTCCTCTTTGTCTCTAGAAAGGGGAAGTGGGACATTATCCCACAAGACAACCTGAGTTCTTGTTCAGGCTCAGAGGGCTGTTGTTCTGTCCTTCCCGGGGCTTCCTACCCAAAGCCATAGGATACAAGTTCATGGGAGAGGGACAGCTGCTTCAGTGAGTCCAGTATCTGTGATGTTACAAAGCTTTGAGGTCATAGAAACCACTCCTCATCAACCCTTGCCTGATAAGTACACTTGGCCATAGTAGTCATGGGTGGGCAAGAAAACCAGAAGCCGTCCCAAACCGCTGCAGCTGCCAGGGTCTCTCATCAAGGCAGTATGTGAAGCGAGTCGGTGTCACCTTCTCCATGGCCCATTTCGTAGAGTTTGCTCGTGAATGTCAGCACCAGCCCTCTGGACTCCGGAGAAAGCCAAGCATCGCTCATTCCATCAGGGCCACTCAACGAAAGCTCAAAGTGAATCCCAGCAACCATGCCAAAGACATGTCTGGAGTCTTCCACAGTGGGGAACGAGACCTCGAGCGTCTCCAGATACGGTGCCAACAAGGCGTCCCAATCTTCCAAAATGACCATGCATCCAAAGCAGACTCTTCACCCTTGAACCTTAGATCCAGGCTGACTCATGTACTTGGAGTCCACAGGAGACAACGGAGAGCATGTTGGGAGAGAACCATAGCCCAAGTGAAGCCATCTGAAAGACTTCTGTGTCCGTTACAGGAGGACAAAATGTATGTAGAAAAGGACGCATTGAAGAGGATTTGAATGTGGAGGAACCTTGAGCACCCCCTCAGGGTGGAGCAGCTACCCTCTGTGGAACTGCATGGAGATGTGGCAGCACAAGCCTGCCTTCACGCTCTCATGACCATCCACCAAATGTTTTCATGCGATAAGCACACAGTGCCTCTTGCGGAAGATGGGCATGTTCCTTGGAGCACCGATAGGATGCATAATATGTCAACAAGGGGTTAGTACAGCATGGCAGACAGAGGATGCTGTGAGTTGGTGAGAAGATCCAGGAAGACAAAGAACAGGTAAATGAACAAGGGAGCTGTGAGAGAAGTTCGGGCATTTTACGATGGTGGGAGGTACCTGCTGTCTGTACCTGCTGCCCTCCATAGTAACCTAGGTCCAAATTTAATAAAACATCCTTCAGGACCCAGTCAATTATTGTTCACTGGGTTTGTCTTTGTTATCCTGTACAACTATGCACATGCTGGTATTGTTCAGAGAGGCAGAGAGATCCCTATCAAGGGGTGGAACTTGAGAGGGAGAAGCTTACGTGCTCCTGAGAAGAGAACCTGAGACCAGATATGATACCAAGACCCTGGAATCATGAGTTGATCTGAAGGCCACCTCTGGTCTGATGGACACAACCCGGGACTCAACCATTGACGTCTGAGTACCTCCTGGTTCTAGACAGGAGAGCTGCTCTGTCATTGATCAAAAATGCAGGGGATAAGGATTTTGGCTTGGGCTGGTGTTGCTTGAGCTATCCTGGCCTGCTGCGAGAGCTGGTATAGCTTTTCCTCTTTAAGTCAGTGACTGGGCTATGGACAAACTATTCACCCATGACTTCTGCTGAAAGATATTCCTCCATGCCTAGATTTTCCAGGGGGGAATGACACTATGTCTTTCTGTGCTCTGTTGCTGTGAAAGGAGATGAGAGTCCTCTGTACCTCTGATTCTGGACCTCTGTTTCTGCTTCCAGATGAGGGTCATTTTCGACCCCGAATTCTCAAATCCATGTTCAGACCTCTTTTCTTTTTCTCACTTTTACTTCTCCTACAAGATCACCTCTTTCAATTCCTTGGAGATGATGATTCCCTAAGCTCAGTATCATGTTCCATCATTCTGCCTTTTCTCTTAGAATTTGCTTCCTTAATTTCTAGGCTTATTAATCCCAGTCACTATTTGGATCTTCCAATTATGCCATGGTCCCAGAGATTGCATCAAGTCTCCAACCAATGTTCTCTTCAAGAGCTCTTTATGTTCTTTTATCTTTATCAGTTTTATCTCTGTGGTTCGAGACTCTCTGATATCTTCTATGTTTTCGGATGGACAGGGAGTATTCAGGCCGCTGCTTTCAATACACCACCGGGCGTGTTCTATGTAGAGATTTCACTCTGATTGCCTAGCCGTGATCATTTCTTGTTCTTTTTTTCTTGGCATCAATTGATTCTTCCATCTTTTGTTTGGATCTAGGTCTCTGTCTCTGATCTGTATTCGAAAAACGCATTCTGTTTTCTAAACTGAGGGTAATTTCTTTAGGAAGAAGAGATCCTGGAGTGACCACAGACTAGACTTTCAGGTTTGTCGAGTGTGTTTGTTGTGTGGATGTGCATGTGTGTGTTTGTGTGTGCATGTGTGTGGCATGCATGCCATCCACTGTGTGTTGTGGCTGACTCTGTCCTTGAGGCCAGTCATCTGTAGTGTCTCTCTTGGCCTGCTGTTTGATGTGTTTGGTGTCCAGGCTGAATATGCTGAGGTTTACCTTGGTGGGCTCTGGTGTGCTTGTGAAAGGAGACATTTCACCAACTCAGCTGAATGCCTGCAGAATGCTGTGTTCAGAAGGGAGCATGTGGTCAAGGCTTTCATCTTGTCCCCTAAGGGAGAATCTGTTCTCCTTGGGCTAAGCAACTTGGACTGAAGAAGGCAGTCCTCCAAGTGATCCACGGATTGGATTTTGTGTTGGCAAGCTAGGCAGCAAATGTCCTCACCATCCTGCTTGGCCAGTAGCTTGGTCTTGATTTTGCTGGTGCGATAGTCCAAAATTTATTATGTCCCCATTGAGACATAGCCACGAACACTGCATTTCACGGATGCACTGACAGGACCCACCATCTTCACACTGCGTCTCCTGGTATTGTCTCTGATCATGGTCTCCAGGCTGTCTGCACCTGGATGCTTGTTGGTGTCCTATGCAGGAAAAAGACGGTGTTCTTCCGATTTGATGTCTGCCAAGCCTGTTGATCTGAAAACTCCCACCGTCAAGCCTTGTTTGTCCAGAACTCGTACCCTTCAGACCATGTGCACTTCACAGTCAATGGCACTAGGAAACAGGTTCCTTCTGGGATCCCAGTGTGCCCTGCTCTCCTGTGCCTTTGTCCTCTGCATGGGATCAATGCCCTCTGATTCACGAACCACTGAAATCTGCCATGAGCAATGTCTCCTGCCTTCTCTCATAGACTTGTGAGTACCTTTCTCTTTCTCTGTGGACTTTACTTTGTAGGCTTCAGGTCAATTTCCACTGCATTGCAGTTGTTGTGGTCATCTTCCTGTTGCCTTCATGGTTGAAGATAAGCTCGAGGATATTAGACACTAGTACCATCTCACTGTCCTTGACGTTACCGCAAATTCTTACTGACACATGAGCAAGAATGAATTCCTCCACTTCCCTCATGTGGCAGTGTTGTGGAGAGCATTGGGCTTCCTCACATCTATCATTCTCATAAAGACAACAGACCATATCACTCCCTCATGACAGTCACGAAATATATGAAAAAGCAAGGGGTATGGGGACAAACAATAAGAATCTAATGAGTCACCCAAAATGTGGTGTTTATTTGAAGGCAGTTTTGTGAGAATACGTGTTTATTGGAGATGATATTCCTTGAAGGGGTTGTTTCTGAAACAGATGGAATGTGAGTTTTCAGAGCATGTCAAATTCATTTGTTATCCATAAGAGACCGAATACCTATCTTGAAATTTAATAGTAAGTGTATGTGAAACACACACAGACCACTCACACATTAACACATGCACATGCACACACACACACAAACTCACACATACAGATAAGATACACATAAGATGGGGAGGAAGTGAAATCACACAAATGAAGTAACCACAAAGAAAATACCATAAAGGAGAAAGGCAAAGAGAATCCTAGTCAGAAGCCAATCGAAATGACAAAGTGAACTACTTATCTATCAAAAATTCATTCAGCATTCAGGATTTAAAGTCTCCCAACAATACAAACAGTTTGTAGAAGTGGTTGAAATTACAAAAAAAAAAAAAAAGTCAGAAAAGATCCATAATAACACAACAAATATTAAACAACTCGACCTCTGTTGCCCATAGGAGATATCCTTCAGCTATTAAGATACACATAGCCTAAAAGTGAAGAAATTAGGAAGACATAGGTTATGCTATTGCCAAGGAGAAGAGAGCCAAAATGATTGTACCTAAGTCAGCTAAGGTATTTTATACGTTCGAGAGACAAAAGATTAGCAGAAGGTGTTCTGTCTTGGTGGAGCATCCAAACATCAGAAACCTGGAAAAATTGCCAACATATACACCACGAACATGGGTGTTTTAAACGTTGGAAGCCTATGAACAGACAGGAAGAGAGATGCGGTCTTTAAGCCAATATTGTTCATGACTATGATATGCACGTTAAGCACAGGACAGATCATCTGGATGGCAAGGTGGTAAGGAATAACAGACGTCCCCATGGGCTCTCTAGAAAACCTGGACTTTGGGGATTCATGAGTATGATTGTGTCTCAGAGAACAATGAGATATGTTCTTCCCAGGGGCATACCTAACTTTGTCTATCCAGGTCATGAGCTCAAGTCCAAATCCAGTCATAATTCAGGGAAGAGAAGTAAAAAGCTATCCTGTGCACTTATGATCACGAAGGTATGAAAATAGAAAGATATCACTTTCAAATTGGAAATATAGCCACACCTAAAGTTGGAAAACACAACAAACTCACGAAATAGCAATGAATGCAAGAAAGTAAATCCAAAGGAATAACAGAAAGAGCCATGAAATGTAACATCAAGAAACTCATGGATGATGCCAAAACATTTTATGGGGAAACCATATAGTGTTAAATGCGTGCATTTCCAAAACTTAAATACACCGGGAAAAAAAAAAAAAAAAAAAGGCCACCTAACTGGATGCCTGAAGGAACAAGAAGAAGAAGAACCGAATTCCAGAGTTAAGAGAAAAAATGAAATCATACATATGAATATCCAATTAAAGGAAACACAAAACAACCAATAGGAAAAAAAAATCATTAGATCTCACACTTCAGTTTTGAAAACATGAAGAAACTGCAGAAGACATTACTGGGATAAAACAGGGAGAGAAGCACACAGCTAAAAGTATGAAACCATATGACAACTGGTAGAAAAAAAAAAAAAAAGAATAACCAAAGAGGCACATCCACACATTTATGCTAACAAATCCAAGAACAGAGAGAAATGGTTATGTTCCCAGACACATAGAAACTCCCAAGATTAGGTAAGGAAACTTTCAAATCTCAGCTCTCTAGTATAGACTGAAGCGTTTTAAGCAGTAATCCAACACCTGCCCTCACACAGAAGGCCAGGTTCAAGTTATTTTCTTGGGCCACTCTTCTAGTTATATAGTGAAGGCATTGTCCTTTCTTCTCATTGATTCCAGAGATGGAAGAGGCGGGTAGAATCCAAATTACAAGGATAAAGAACTAATTCAGTTATGGACATTTTAAGAAAACAAATCCTATGCCATTTCAATAAGGAAAGATAAATAAAAATAATTCTTTCCTTTTCTCCTTGTGCTTTCTTTTGGTTTTGAAAGGGCCGGATTATTTTCCTCTGAATTGTTGTTGTTGTTGTTGCTCTTCTGTAGAGAAATCCTGCCTATCATCCATCATCCGTTTTTGACAGAGTATTCACGGATACTTTAGTTGCATTATGACCTAGTGCTCCTCCTAATATATGCCACAACTCCTGAACACCCATTAGCAGTTCCCTCATTCCCTGCATGTGTCTCTTTTCTGTAACCCTCAGCTTGGTTCTCATGGTCCTCAGTCACTACAGGTGGGTCTCCTTTTCTGACATCTTCCTCTTCAGTTTTCCCTTCCTTTACTAAGGACCAAGGTATTCCTCTGGAGGCATATATTGTGGGAAGCTATATGATATTTCCCTTTGTCTGCTTGCCTTTTCGATTTCACATCAGCCAAGCATGGGACTTTCATGTCAAGGCAAGGTCCAGGGGTTCATTTTCGTCCACGGCTGAGTAATACTGTGCTGCCAAAATGGGCCAAACCTTCCATATCCACTAGTCATGCAAGAGCATTGCGGCTCACTCCAAAGGTCTGCTCGAGTGGCCCCTGGAAGCCATTAATATAGGCAGTCCCTTTCCTTCTGACTAAAGTGACTTGGTAAACATATCTATAACCACTACCACAACAAGTACAGTTAACTAATGATAACCATGGGTGCGGTCCAGGCCTCTTCCTTAGAGATAGCTTTAATGCAGATTGTCACTCACCTCAAAGACGTTGCAAAGGGGTTTAAGTGAAAGACAAGTAATCAGGTCCTAATCCCTTAGCTGCGTGTTTCAGAATATAAAAGATGAGGCCACAGACAGCACCATGTATCGATGCCCTCACCTTTTTCTTTGAAAAGGGGCTTCTGTCCCTTAGTCATCACTGACCCTTAGGCAAAAGATGCTGAAAAAGGTCGCTTTCACCCACAGGATGACACCCCACTGAGAGCTGTTGATATCCATGACGCCTCACAGTGTCTTGATCTCTAGAAATTGTAGTGTAAATAGAACACCTTGCCGTCTCTGGGGAAATGTTGGCTTAAGGAAGGTATACTGAACGTCATATCCTTTCATCTTTGTCTAGAAATTGGAAGAGGCACATTAACACATAAGATAACCTGGGTTCTTGCTCAAGCTCTGAGGGATCTTGTGCTGTCCTTCCCGGGGCTTCCTACCTAAAGCCATAGGACACCAAGCATGGGAGAGGGACAGCTGCTTCAGTGAAGCCAGCATCTGTGATGTCACAAAGCTTTGATGTCATTTCAACCACTCCTCATTAACCCACACCGCATCACAACCCTTGACTAGAGTAGTCTTGGGTGGGCCAAGAGGACCCCAAGCCATCCCAAACCACTGGAGCCACCTGGGTCTCTCACCTAGGCAGTTTACGAAGCGAGTTGGTTTCACTTTCTCCATGGACGAATTCGCAGTGTTTGGTCGTGACTCTCAGCACCAACCCTCTGGACTCTGAAGAAAGGCAAGAATCCCTCATTCCATCTTAACCAGGATAGGCGAAGAATCAAACAGACTGCAAGCAAAGCCTCAGGGGAGGAAATCCTGGCCTTTGAAAGGGTTAGGCCCTTCCACCGAATCATGGAGCTTCTGAACAGGAAGAGGGCCACCCAAGGAAAGCTCAAAGTGAACTCCCGCAACCTTGTCAGAGACATGTCTGGAGTTCAACAGGGAGTACTCGAGTACCTCAAGCGTCTCCAGAAACGGTGCCAACAGACCTCCCAAACTTCCAAAATGACCATGCATCCAAGGCAGACTCTACACCCTGAGATCCAGAATGGACTCATGTATGTGGAGTCCACAGGAGCAAAAGGAGGGCATGTTGGAAGAGATCCATATCCCAAATGAGCCATCTGAAAGACATCCGTATAGGGGTATAGGGACAAACAATACAATTATAAGAGGCACACAAAATGTGCCATTTTTTTGAAGGCAGTTTTGTGAGAATATGTGTTTATGGAAGAGTCAAATGGTGACATTCCTTGCAGAAGATGTTCTTGAAACGGATGGAATGTGAGATTTCAAGGCATGTCAAATTGAATTGCTAACCTTAAGAGACCCAATTCCTACCACTTGAAATTTAATTAAAAGTTTTTTGTGAAACACACACAGCCCACGCACACATAAAGGCATGCACATGCACACACACATGAACACACACACAGAGAAGACACGCGAAAGAGGGGAAGGAAGTGAGAAATCGCAATAATGAAGCATCCCCCCAACAAAATACCAAAAAAGGGAAAAGCACAGAGAATTCAAGTCAAAAGTCAACCGAAATGAGAAAGTGAACTTCTTACCTAACAATAATTCATTCAGCATTCAGGACGAAAGTCTCCCATCAAAACAAACATTTTGTAGGTGTGGTTGAATTACAAAAAAATAAATAAAATAAAATAAAATAAAATTAACCAAAAAAAAAAAGATAAAATATCCATCAGAAAACAACAGATATTAAACAAGCTTGCCCATAGGAGATTTCCATGGACTATAAATATACGCATAGCTTGAAAGTGAAGAAACTTGGATACGTAGGTTTCGCTCTTGCCAAGGAGAAGAGAGCCAAAGTGATTGTGCCTAAGTCATCTAGAGTGATTTTATGCCTTTGAGAGACAAAAGAGAGCGGAAGGTGTTTTGTCATGATGGAGCATCAAAACATCAGAAACCTGGAAGAACTGCCAACATATACACCAGAACATGGCTTTATCTAAACTTTGGAAGCATATGATCAGAGAGGAAGGGAGATGGGGCCTTTAATCCAATATTGTTAGGGACTATGATATCCACGTTAAGCACAACACAGATCATTCGGATGGATGGTGGTAAGGAATAATAGACGTCCACATGGGCTCTGGAGACCACCTAAACTTTGGGGATCCATGAGTAAGATATAGTCTCTGAGGACAATAAAATATGTTCTTCCCAGCGGCAGAACTAACTTTGTCTATCGCAGGCCATGAGCTCGAGTCCAAATCCAGTCGTAATTCATGGAAGAGAAGTCAAAACCTATCTTGGGCACTTATGATCACAAAGGTATGAAAACGGGAAGATATCACTTTCAAATTGGAAATACAGCCATACCCTAAAGGTTGGAAAACACAACACACTCACGAACTAGCAATGAATGCAAGAAAAAAAATCCAAAGGAAATGCAGAAAGAGCCATGAACAAAGGAATGTCAAGAAACTTATGGGGTGATGCCAAAATATTCTATGGGGAAACCATAAAGGGTTAAACGCATGCATTTCCAAAATTTAAAAACATCGAAAAAAATAAAAAAAAAAAAAAAGGAACCTAACTGGACACCTAAGGAACAAGTAGAAGAAGAGCCGAACTCCAAAGATAACAGAAAAAATGAAATCATATATATGATTATCGAAATAAAGGAAATACAAACAAACCAATAGAAAAAGAAATCCGGAGATCTCACACTTCAGTTCTGAAAACATGAACAAACTGCAGAAGCCACTACTGGGATATAGCAGGGAGACAAGCACACAGCTGAAAGTATGAAACCACATGACAACTGGTAGAAAGGAAAAAAGAATAACCAAAGAGGCACATACACACATTTATGCTGGCAAATCCAAGACTGGGGAGAAAAGGTTAAATTCCCAGACACATAGAAACTCCCACGATTAGGTCAGGAAATCTACAAAATCTCAGCTCTCTAGTAGTGACTGAAGCATTTGAAGCAGTAATCAAACACTTGCCAGCACACAGAGGACCAGGTCCAAGACATTTTCCTTGGCCACTCTTCAAGGTATTTAGCGAAGGCAATGGGAATGCCATTTCAATAAGGAAAGATAATAAAAATATAATTCTTTCCTTTTCTCCCTGTGCCTTCTTTAGGTTTTGAAAGGATCACATTGTTTTTCTCTGAATGTTTTTGTTGAAAATCTTAAAATTCTTCTTGGAATTTTTTTGTCATTTTTTTTGACACAGTATTCACGGTTCTTTTAGTTTCATATGCGACCTAGTGTTTTTCCTAATATATGCCACAGCTACTGAACACCCATTAAGCATTTAACTTATTCCCTGCATTAGTCTCTTCTTTGTAACCCTCAGCTTGGTTCTCAGAGTCCTGAGTCACTCTTGGTGGGTCTCCTTCTCTGCATTCTTCCCATTCAATTTTCCTTTCCTTTACTAAGGGCCAAGGTATTCCTCCTGAGGAACATATTGTGGAAAGCTATATGATATTTCCATTGTTCTGCCTGTCTTCCATTTCCCATCACCCAGATATTGGACGTTCATGTCAATGTAAGGTCCAGGGGTATATCCTCCCCGATGGCTGAGGAATTCTGTTACAAAGATGGACCATACCTTCTTCATCACTAGTCTGCAAGGACCTTGAGGCTCAGTCCAAAATTCTGCTCAAGTGGGCTTAGCAAACCGTCGATATAGGCCATCCTTTCCTTTTGACTAAAGAGACTTGGTCGACATGTCTATACCCATTCCACTACAAGTACAGTTAACTAATGAAGACAACAGGTGCAGTCCAGGCCTCTTCCCGAAGAGTTATCTCTGATTCAGAACGTCACTTTCCTCAAAGACTTTGCAAGGTTAAGGGAAAACCAGGTAGACACAGCCCTAATCCCTTAACCTTGTGTTTCAGAACTCTGGAACATGAGAACAGAGGCAGCACCATATATCCATGCCCTCATCTTTTTCCTCAAAAAGGGACTTTCTGCCCGTTATTCATCACTGACCCGTTGGAAAAAGACACTGACAATGGACTTGCTCACCCACAGGATGACAACCCCACGGAGAGCTGTTGGTACCCAAGATGCCTCACTGTTTCTTGAGATCTAGAAATTTTAGTGGAAATAGGACACCTTGCTGTCTCTGGAGAAATGTTGGCCTAAAGGAAGGTATATTGAACATCATTTTTTTCCTATTTATCTAGAAAGGGGAAGTGGGACATTAACCCACAAGACAACCTGAGTTCCTGATCAGGTTCAGAGGGCTCTTGTTCTGTCCTTCCCGGGGCTTCCTACCTAAAGCCATAGGATACCAAGGTCATGGGAGAGGGACAGCTGCTTCACTGAAGCCAGCATCTGTGATGTCACAACGCTTTGAGGTCATAGCAACCAATCCTCATAAACCCATGCCTGATCACTACACTAGGTTGGAGTATTCATGGGTGTGCCAATAGGACCCCTAGCCGTCCCAAACCGCTGGAGCCGAACTGGGTCTCTCACCAATGCAATTTGTGAAGCGAGTCGGTATCACCTTCTCCATGGCCCGATTCGTACTGTTTGGTCCTGACTCTCAGCACCAGCCCTCTGGATTCCAGAGAAAGGCAAGAATCCACCATTCCATTTTAGCCAGGAAAGGTCAAGTAACAATCAGGCCTCAAGCAAATTTCAGGGGAGGGAATCTGTGCCCTGCACAAGGGTTAGGCCCTCCCACCCAATCACCGATCTTCTGAACAGGAGAAGGGCTACCAAGGAAAGCTCAAAGGGAACACCCCCAATCATGACATACAAATGTCTGGAGTCTTCAACAGTGCAGACACAAGTGTTAGGGTTTTTAATCAAAGGAGCAAGACTGATACAAAGCGAAGGTCAAGCAAAGCTTAATTTCATTCCAAACATCGAGAATCATGCTGACTGGTCAAGGCCTTCTCTTCCAAATTCGACCCCCTCCAGCATCACAGACTAACATGAATGGATGTAGTTAAGCTGGGCTATACACAGGTGGCCTTGAGATTGCAATACACAGAGAAAACTGCACAGTGGTGCTAGGTCTGCCAGACATAGAAAAAAACTGCTAGTAACACATGGATGGACAATTGAATCTCAATTTACCTAGTAGATATATGCTCCCCACTGAGTGGATATCTTCATCTGGCCTGACCTGCCCTTATATCTAGGCTTTGAGAGTAAATTCATTTCGAAGGGGCAGTATCAATCTAAATTTACTGCATGAGGTCAATCTATGAATACTGCATAAACACAAAATGATTCCCTCTGGCCACCCAGGCTCTTACATTCCTCCCTATTCATTGGAGATTAGTCCAATCCTTGACTTTTCATCCAGTTCTACATTCTCTGGTTATAAAGGGTTTATTGAGCACGTAATTCTAACATTTTTATCGCTCTCATTTTCTTTTGTACATGACACTAGTGTACAGTCGGCTGTATATTTACACTAGTGTAAATGACACTAGTGCACAGTCGGCTGATGAGTGACCCATTTACCGCTTCATAGAACCCTTTCCATTTTTTTTCTAATTTCCTTTATCTAATTAACTACCTATACTTTACATAAACAGGTAAAAATAGGAGCAACAACAAACTCATAGTCTTTTCAGTCTTAGACTTAGTCTACGGTGAGTGGGAACTTTGGCTGTGGCTTCCACCTTTGGGGGTCATCTTCATCCTTGGCTCGTTTGATGTGACATGCGTGAATCCAGGCCCTGATGCGTTCAGGGTAACAGTAAAAGGTCCCATGTGGTCAGGGTAACAGTAAAAGGTCCCATCCCGCGAGGCTCCAAGCTCCCCACTTGATAATGTCATATCCAAACCAAGTGATTGGGTTGGAAAGGATGTGGTTCCACCTCCGTCTCCATACCAGTGAGGGCAGTCTGGATCCCTGCATTTTTTTAAATAGAGACTGTAATGCCTGGAGTGACTGGAGTACAGACTGATCAGTCATTTCTGCTAGGGCAACCTTTTGTAGCCGAGGACAGAGCGGGAGCAGGGGTTCTCCCAAACATTTCAAATGGGGTCACCCTGTTTAAATAGTGTGTACATCGCTCCCTGAGCAGAGTGAAAGGAAGGAGATACAACCCTCCACTGCCCGTCTCCAGGGTTAGTATTGTCAAGGTCTCTTTAAGAGTCCGGATCATTCTCTCTTCATGCCCAGAACTCTGGGTCTGATAGGCACAATGTAGTTTCCAATTTGTGCCCATGGTCTTGGCCAATTCCTGTGAGACTGAACTCAAAATGCAAGGCCATTGTCTGTCCCAATCGTGAGAGGCAGCCCAGACCTAGGAATTATTTTTCTTGTAGCTTTCTGGCTACCACTCCTGCCATCTCATGTTTCTCGGAAAAAGCCTCAACCTGGCCTGAAATGGTATCTACGAAAACTAACATATACTTGCCCCATATTTCCCGGTTTTATTTCTGTAATATCTATTTTCTAATAAATTCCTGGTATCTACCTCTTTTTCCTTCCCCTCTTCCAATTCTAGTTCCTCTCACATTAACTGCCTGCAACTGAGCACATCTATCAACTATATCCTGAACCATACGCCATAATTTAGAAGCCTGGAACTGCTTGCCTTTAAGTTCCGTGAGTTTGAGTGACCCCAGGTGAGTACCCTAATGTATCTGGTCTACTAACTTCTTAGTCTTTGAGGAAGATTTAAATTTCCTCTTTTAGTCTTAGCCCAGTCCCTTTTATAATATAAATAGCCATTTTTGTAAATACTTTAAATCTTACTCTGAATACTCCAGTTTATCTGGTAGGGATAGATCCAGGTGTGTAACCAGCTCTTGCATTTTTTCTCAGGCTGCTTGCTTTAAATCTCGATCTGATAATTGGTTTCCTTTTGAAATCAGATCAGAACCCTTTTGGTGTCGCAAGAAATGCATAACAGCCACCTCTTTTGCGTCCCAATATTTTTCTTCTGTTTTAATTCCTTTTCCTTCTGCTGTTAATAAGCTCCTTCCTTTGTAAGTAGCTCTATGTATATGGAGAGTAGCAAAGACATACCTGTGGTCCGTATTGATGTTGGTGGTTTTACCTTTAGCCATCTGCAGTGCCTTAGTGATTTCAATCAGTTCTGCTTGTTGTGCCGAAGATCCATGTGGCATGGAGCTGCCCAGAATTCCTGCTCAGGATATACTACCACAGCCCTCACATACCTCACATACCTCTTTCCATGAACAGATTAATCTCTGCATCTGGGAAGGGAATGAGTCTGAGATCCAGTCTTATTCCTGTGACTTGGTTTAGGACCTTCCCACAGTTGTGTGGATGGTCAACCAGCTCCTCTGGGAGCAGTGTAGTTGGATTTAGCACCACTGGTGGCTATGAGATCATTCTTGGTTTGATAGGGGGAGGGCCTGATACCCTGTCACTCGGGTGTTCACCATCCATCAGTCGGTTGGAGTCTACGAAGGTCTGCGATACCGTGTGTGGTGGTCAAGATGAGATTTGGACCTAATGGTCTAGCATTATATCTCATTTGGATAAGACCTACATGTCCAACAAATTTAATTCCATTTGTCATTCAAGCAACCCTTCAGAATTTCAGGTTACCAAAGACTTTGGAAGCCACTTTAACAATTACCCATTAAAACCTTGAGACAGACAAATAACTATCTCCACTTCAGATGCCATGCTCTCCCTCCATCAAGGGGGAGGGGCTAGGCACTTACAATCACAAAGGTATGAAAACAGAAAGATATCACTTTCTAATTGGAAATACTCCACACCTAAAGTTGGAAAACACAACACACTCATGAACTAGCAATGAATGCAAGAAAGTAAATCCAAAAGAAAAACTGAAAGAGCCAAGAAATGGAACGTAAAGAAACTCATGGGATGATGCCAAAACATTTTATGGGCAAACCATATAGTGTTAAATGCGTGCATTTCCAAAACTTAAATACACCGGGAAAAAAAAAAAAACAAACAAACAAAAAAACAGCAACCTAACTGGATGCCTGAAGGAACAAGAAGAAGAAGAACCGAATTCCAGAGTTAAGAGAAAAAATGAAATCATACATATTATTATGCAATTAAAGGAAACACAAACCAACCAATAGAAAAAAAAAATCAGTAGATCTCACACTGCAGTTTGAAAACATGAACAAACCACAGAAGACATTACTGGGATAAAACAGGAAGACAAGCACGCAGCTGAAAGTATGAAACCACATGACAACTGGTAGAAAAAAAAAAGAATAACCAAAGAGGCACATCCACACATTTATGCTAACAAATCCAAGAACAGAGAGAAAAGACACATAGACACTCCCAAGATTAGGTAAGGAAACCTACAAAATCTCAGCTCTCTAGTATTGACTGAAGCATTTGAAGCAGTAATCCAACAACTGCCAACACACAGAAGGCCAGGTTCAAGTCATTTTCCTGGGCCACTCTTCTAGGTATATAGCGAGGGCATTGTCCTGTCTTCTCATTGATTCCAGAGATAGAAGAGGCGGGTAGATTCCAATTTACAAGGATAAAGAACCAACTCAGTTACGGACATTTTAAGAAAACAAATCCTATGCCATTTCAATAAGGAAAGATAAATAAAAAATAATTCTTTCCTTTTCTCCTTGTGCCTTATTTTGGTTTTGAAAGGGCCAGATTATTTTCCTCTGAATTGTTTTTGTTGTTACTCTTCTGTAGAGAAATCGGCCCATCATTAATCATCCGTTTTGACAGAGTATTCACGGATACTTTAGTTGCATTACGACCTAGTGCTCCTCCTAATATATGCCACAACTCCTGAACACCCATTAGCAGCTCCCTCATTCCCTGCATGCGTCTCTTTTCTGTAACCCTCAGCTTGGTTCTCATGGTCCTCAGTCACTACGGGTGGGTCTCCTTTTCTGACATCTTCCTCTTCAGTTTTTCCTTCCTTTACTAAGGGCAAAGGTATTCCTCCGGAGGCATATATTGTGGGAAGCTATATGATATTTCCCTTTGTCTGCTTGCCTTTTCGATTTCACATTAGCGAAGCATGGGACATTCATGTCAAGGCAAGGTCCAGGGGTTCATTTTCGTCCATGGCTGAGTAAATACTGTGCTGCCAAAATGGGCCAAACCTTCCTTAACCACTAGTCCTGCAAGAGCATTGTGGCTCACTGCAAAGGTCTGCTCGAGTGGCCCTTGCAAGCCATCAATAAAGGTCGTCCCTTTCCTTCTGACTAAAGAGACTTGGTAAACATATCTATACCCATTACCACAACAAGTACAGTTAACTAATTGTAACCATGTGTTTGGTCGAGTCCTCTTCCTTAGAGACAGCTCTAATGCAGATTGTCACTCACCTCAAATACTTTGCAAAGGGGTTTAAGGGAAATCCAGGTAAACAAGCCCTAATCCCTTAGCTGCGTGTTTCAGAATAATAGAAGATGAGGCCACAGACAGCACCATATATCGATGTCCTCACCTTTTTCTTTGAAAAGGGGCTTCTGTCCCTTAGTCATCACTGACCCATAGCAAAAGATGCTAAAAAAGGTCGCTCTCACCCACAGGATGACAAACCCCACGGAGAGCTGTTTATATCCATGAGGCCTCACTGTGTCTTGATCTCTAGAAATTGTAGTGTAAATAGGACACCTTCCCGTCTCTGGGGAAATGTTGGCTTAAGGAAGGTATACTGAACGTATATCCTTTCCTCTTTGTCTAGAAATTGGAAGAGGGACATTAACACATAAGACAACCTGGGTTCTTGCTCAAACGCTGAGGGCTCTCAGAAGGGTGGAACTTGAGAGGGAGAAGCTTACTTGCTCCTGAGCAGAGAACCTGAGACCAGATATGATACCAAGACCCTGGAATCATGAATTGATCTGAAGGCCGCCTCTGAACTGATGGACATAACCCGGGACCCAACCATTGACTTCCGAATACCTCCTGTTTTATACAAGAACCGCTGCTCTATCATTGTTCAGAAATGCAGTGGATAAGGATTTTGTTTTGGGCTGGTGTTGCTTTAGCTATCCGGCCTGCTTTGAGAGGTGGTATAGCTTTTCCTCTTGAAGTCAGTGACTGGGCTATGGACAAACTATTCTCCCATGCCTATTTGCCATAGAGAATTCCTCCATGCCTAGATTATCCAGGGGGAATTACACAATGTCTTTTGGTGCTCTGCTTCTGTATAAATTGATGAGAATCATCTGTGCCTATGATTCTGGACTTCAGTACCTGCTCTAAGATGAGGCTCATTTTCAGCCCGGATTTCTCAAATCCATGTTCAGACCTTTTTCTTTCTCTCACTCTTACTTCTCCTACAAGACGCACCTCTTTCAATTCCTTGGAGTTGATGATTCCCTAAACTCATTGTCATGTTCCGTCATTTTGCCTACTCTCAAGAATTTGCTTCCTTATTTTCTAGGCTTGTTCTTCCCGGTCACTAATTGAATCCTCTACTTCTGCCATGTTCCTGGACGTTGCATCAGTTTCCTACCAATCTTCTCTTCAGTAGCTCTTTATGTTCTTTTATATTTTCAGTTTTATCTCTGTGGTTCGAGACTCTCTGATATCTTCTATGTTTTCTGATGTACAGGGAGTATCCAGGCCGCTGCTCTCAAACGCCTTAGGATTTTTATATGTAGAGATTTCACTATGATGGCCTAGCCTGGATAATTTCTTTTTCTTTTACTTTGGCATCAATTGATACTTCCATCTTTGCCTTGGATCTAGGTCTCTGTATTCCTCTCCGAATTTGAATATCTCTTTCTGTCTTCTATCCTGAGGTTAATTTCTTTATAAAGATGAGATCCAGGAGTGACCAAGGGCTGACACTTAAGGGAATTTGGTGTGTGTGTATGTGTGTTTGTGTATGTGTATGGCATGCATGCCATCTGCTGTTGTGTACGTCTGACCATTCCTTGAGACCAGTCAACTGCTAGGGCCCTCCATTCCTGACGTTTGATGTGTTTTTGGTCCGGGCTCAATATGCTGAGGATTACCTAAGTGGGCTCTGGTGTGCCTGTGAAAGGAGGCATTCCATGAAATCAAAATAATGCAGGCCTGCAGAATGCTGTGTTCAGAAGAGAGCATGTGGTCAAGGCTTTCTTCTCGTGTCCATTGGGAGAGTCTGTTCCCCATGGACTAAGCATCATGGACTGAGGAAGGCAGTCCTCCAAGTGTTCCATGGTTGGGATTTCGTGTTGGCAGGCTTGGCACCAAATGTCCTCACTGTCCTTCTTGGCCAATAGCTCTGTCTTGATGCTGCTGGTGAGAGAGCCCAAAATTTCTTATGCCCCCATTGAGACATTTCCACGAACACTTCCTCTCATGGATGCACTGCCAGGTCCCACCATCTTCCCACTGCTTCTCCTGGCATTGTCTATGATCATTGTCTCCAGGCTGTCTGCACCTGGTTGCTTGTTGGTGTCCTATGCAGGAAAAACGTGGTGTTCTTTCGAGCCGATGTCTGCCAAGCCTGTTGATTTGAAAAATCTAGCCCTCACGAATTGTGTTTCAAGGACTTGTGCCCTTCAGATCCTATGCTCTTACAGCCAATGGCACTGGGATACAGGTACCTTGTGGGTTCCCAGTGAGCCCTGCTTTCCTGTGCCTTTGTCCTTTGAATGGTATCTCTGCCCTCTGATGCATGAACCACACAAATCTCCACTAAGCCATGTCTCCAACCTTCTACCTTAGTCTCTGCGACTTCCATTCTCTTTGCTGTGGAGATTACTTTGTAGGTTTCAGGTCAATATCCACCCCGTTGCAGTTTATGTTGTCTTCTTTCTGTTGCTTTCATGGCTGAAGACAAACACGAGGTTATTAAACACTACTACCATCTCACTCTCCTCCATGTCACCACAAATTCTTACTAAGGCATAAGCCAGAATGAATTCTTCCACATGTCTCATGTGGCAGTGTTGTGAGACCATTGGGCTTCATCACATCTATCATTCTCAGAAAGAAAACAAACTATTTGTCTCAGAAGGACAAAAACCAGAAGATTTGACTGCCTCAAGACAGTAAAGAAACATATGAAAAAGCAAGGGGTATAGGGACAAAAAATCTACTCTTATGAGGCACAAAAATTTGGTGTTTGTTTGAAGGCAGTTTTGTGAGAATACGTGTTTTTCGAAGAGGAAAATAGATGACGTCCCTTGCAGAAGATGTTCCGAAATGAATGGAATGTGATTTTTCAAGGCATCTCAAATTCAGTTGCTATCCTCAAGAGACCGAATTCTTATCACTTCAAATTTAATTATAAGTGTTATGTGAAACACACACAGACCATACACACATTAACACCGGCACATGCACACACACCTGAACACACTCACAGAGAAGACACGCAAAAGAGGGAGAGGAAGTCAGAATCACACTAAGGAAGCAACCCCAAAGAAAATACCATAAAGGGGAAATGCAAATAGAAGCCAACCGAAAAGAGAATGTGAACTAATTAAATATCAATAATTCATTCAGTATTCAGGATTAAAGTCTCCCGACAATACAAACACTTCATAAGAGTGCTTGAAATCACCAAAAAAAAAAAAAAAAGGCAAAAAAGTTGCATAAGAAAACAAGAAATATTAAAAAGCTCGACCTTCTGTTGACAATAGTAAATTTCCTTCTAATATAAAGATACATATGGCTTGAAAGCGAAGATATTGGGAAGACGTAGGTTACACTATGTCAAGGGAAAGAGAGCCAAAGTTATTGAGCCTACGTCGAATGGAGCGATTTTATGCCTCAGAGAGAAAAGATTAGCAGAAGGTGTTTTGTCTTGATGGAGCATCCAAACACCAGAAACCTGGAAGATTTGCCAACATATACACCAAAAACATGGGTGTATCTAAACGTTGGATGCATATGAACAGAGAGGAAGGGAGATGGGGACTTTAATCCAATATTGTTGGGGACTATGATATCCACGTTAAGCACAGCACAGATCATCTGGATGGAAAGGTGGTAAGGAATAACAGACGTCCACATTAGCTCTCTAGACCTCCTGAGTTTGGGGATCAATGAGTAAGGTTGCGTATCTGAGGAGCATAAGATATGTTCTTCCCAAAGGCAGACTGACTTTGTATATCACAGCTCATGGGCTGGAGTCCAAATCCAGGGGTAATTAATGGAAGAGAAGTCAAAACCTATACTGTGCACTTATGATCATGAAGGTATAAAAACGGGAAGATATCACTTTCAAATTGGACATACAGCCAGACACTAAAAGTTGGAAAACACAACACGTCACGAACTAACAATCAATGCAAGAAAGAACATCCAAAGGAAAAGCAGAAAGAGCCATGAACAAAGGAATGTCAAGAAACTTATGGGGTGATGCCAAAACATTGATGGGGAAACCATATAGGGTTAATGCGTGCATTTCAAAAATTTAAAAACACCAAAAAAAAAAAAAAAAAAAAAGGAAACCATCAAACTTGCTGCTGAAGGAACAAGAAGAAGAAGAACAAAATTCCAAAGTTAACAACAAAAATTGAAATCATACATATAGTTATCGAAATAAAGGATATACAAACAAACCAATCAAAAAAAAAAATCAGGAGATCTTACAATTCAGTGTCTTAATCATGAACAAACTTCAGAAGCCATTACTGGGATAAAACAGGGAGGCAAGAACACAGCTGAAAGTATAAAACAACCTGAGAACTGGTAGAAAGGAAAAAAGAATAACCTAAGAGACACATCCACACATTTATGCTAGCAAATGCAAGACCGGAGAGAAGAGGATAAATTATCAGACACATAGCAACTCCCAAGATTAGGTCAGGAAACCTACAAAATCTCAGCTCTCTAGTAGTGACTGAAGCATTAGAATCAGTAATCCAACACCTGCCAACATACAGAAGGCCAAGTCCAAGTCATTTTTCTTGGCCAATCTTCTAGGTATTGAGAAAATGCATTGCCATGTCCTCTCATCGATTCCAGAGATGGAAGAGGCGGGTAGACTATAAGTCACAAGGATAAAGACACAATTCAGAGAAGGACATTTTAGTAAAGCAATCCCATGTCATTTCAATAAGGAAAGATAATAAACAATATAATGCTTTCCTTTTCTCCCTGTGACTTCCTTTGGATTTGAAAGGGCCAGTTTGTTATCCTCTGAATTTTTGTTGTTGTTGTTGCTGTTCTGTTGAGAAAGCCCGACTATCATCCATCATCTGTTTATGACAGAGTATTCACGGATGCTTTAGTTACATGTACGTCCCAATGCTCCTCCTAATATATGCCACAACTCCTGAACACCCATTTAACAGTTCTCTTTTCTGTAGCCCTCATTTTGGTCCTCAGAGTCCTGAGTCACTCCTGGTGGGTCTCATTCTCTGACTTCTTGCCCTTCAGTTTTCCTTTCCTTTACTAAGGGCCAAGGTATTCCTCCCGAGGCACATAGGACTCCCATCAGATCCCTTTGCCTCCGATCCCTTTGTCTGCTTGCCTTTTCCATTTCCCATCAGTATGGCATGGGACATTCATGTCAAGGCAAGTTCCAGGGGTTCATTTTCTTCAACGGCTGAGGAATACTGTGTTGCCAAAATGGACTGAACCTTCCTTATCCACTAGTCCTTGTAAGGGCATTGCGGCTCACTCCAAAGGTCTGCTCGAATGTGTCTTGCAAGTCGTCCGTATAGGCCGTCCCTTTCATTCTGATTAAAGAGACTTGGTCTGCGTGTCTATACCCGTTACCACAACAAGTATAGTTAACTAATGATGGCAACGGGTGCAGTCCATGCCTCTCCATTAAGATTTAGCTGTGATGCCGAAGGTCAGTCTCCTCAAAGACTTTGCAAAGGTGATTAACGGAAAACCAGGGAGACAGAGCCCTAATCCCTGGCCGTGCATTTCAGAACACTAGGAGATGAGGCCACAGACAGTACCGTATATCGAAGCCCTCACCTTCTTCCTGCAAAAGGGACTTCCCAACCTTACTCATCACTGACCCATAGGCAAAAGACACTGAAAAGGACGCTCTCACACACAGGATGACAAAACCCAAGGAGAGCCTTTGATACACACGAGGTATCCTGTGTCTTGAGCTCTCTAGAAATTTTAGTGGAAATAAGACACCCTTCCGTATATGGGGAAATGTTGGCTTAAAGGAGGGTATACTGAACGTCATTTTCTTTCCTCTTAGTCTAGAAAGGAGAAGTGGGACATTAACAACCAAGACAACCTGAGTATTTCATCAGACTCAGAGGGCTCTTGTTCTGACCTTCCCGTGGCTTCCTACCTAAAGCCATAGGACGCCAAGGTCATTGGAGAGGGACAGCTGCTTCAGTGAAGCCAGCATCTGTTTTGTCACAAAACTTTGAGGTCATAGCAACCATTGCTCATCAACCCACGCCTGATCAGTACACTTGGCTGGAGTAGTCATGGGTGGGACAAGAGGACACCAAGCCGTCCCAAACTGCTGGAGCTGCTTGGGTCTCAAATCAAGGCAGTTTGCGAAGCGAGTTGGTGTCACCTTCCCCATGGGCCAGTTCGTAGTGTTTGTTCATGACTGTCAGCTCTAGTACTCTGGACTCCAGAGAAAGGCAAGCATCCACCATTCCATCTTAACCACAACAGGCCAAGAAACAATGAGGCCTCAAGCAAAGCCTCAGGGGAGGAAATCTGAGCCCGGCACAAGGGTCAGGCCCTCCCACCCTATCACGGTGCTTGAACAGGAAAATGGCCACCCAAGGAGAGCTCAAAATGAACCCCCGCAACCGTGCCAAAGACATGACAGGAGTCTTCCACAGCGAGGACACGAGTACCTCGAGCGTCTCCAGAAACGGTGCCAGCAAGGCCTACCAATCTTCAAAAATGACCATGCATCAAGGCAGACTCTACACCCTTAACCTTTGGTACAAGATGGACTCATGTACTTGGAATCCACAGGAGCAAAAGGAGAGCATGTTGGAAGACACCCAACTCCCAAGTGAAGTCATCTGAAAGACTCCCTAACCGTTTCAGGAAGACAACTTTTATGTCCAAAAGGAGGCATTGAAGAGGATTCGAATGTGGAAGAACCTTGAGCACTCCCTCAGGTTGGAGCAGCTACCCTCTGAGGAACTGCATGGAAATGTGGCAGCACAAACCTTCCTTCACGCTCTCATGATCATCCCCCAAATTGTTTCATGAGATAAGCAAACAGTGCCTCTTGCAGAAGATGGGCATGCTCTAATGGAGCCCGAGAAGATGCACAATTGTCATCAAGAGGTCAGTACAGCGTGACAGACAGCAGATGCTTCAGGTTGGTGAGGAGATCCAGGGAGACAAAGAACATTAGAATAAATGAGGGAGCTCAAAGCGAAGGTCGGGCATTTTAGGATGGTGAGAGGTTCTCTGTACCTGGCTACCCTCCACAGGAAACTAGGTCCAAATTCAAGAAAACATCCTCTGGCACCAATCAATTAATGTACCCTGGTTTTGTTTTTGTTATCCTGAAAATGTTGCACATGCAATTATTGGACAGATAGACAGAGAGATTGCAATCAGGTGTTGGAGCTGAAGAGGGAGAAGCTTACTTGCCCCTGAGTAGAGAACCTGAGAACAGAGTCATAGCCAAGACCCTGGAATCATGAGTTGAGCTGAGGGCCGCCTCTGAACTGATGGACACAACAAGGGACCCAAGCTTTAACTTCTGAATACATCCTGATTCTAGACAAGAACCGCTGCTCTGTCTTAGTTCAGAAATGCAGAAGATAAAGATTTTGGCTTGGTCGGGTGTTGCTTGAGCTATCCGGCCTGCTTTGAAAGCTGGCATAGCTTTTCCTCTTGAAGTCAGTGACTGGGCTATGGACAAACTATTCTTCGATGCCTATCTGCCTAAAGAGAATTCCTCCATGCCTAGATTTTCCAGGGGGAAGGACACTATGTCTTTTGGTGCTCTTCTTCTGTGGAAGGTGATGGGAGTCCTCTGTGCCTCTGATTATGGACTCTGTTTCAGCTTCCAGATGAGGGTCATTTACAGCCCAGATTCTGAAATCCATGTTCAGCCCTATTTTCTTTCTCTCACTCTTACTTATCCTACAATAGGCACCTATTTCCTTTCTTTTTAGATGATGATTCCCTAAGCTCATTGTCATGTTCCGTCATTCTTCCTTCTCTCTTAGAATTTGCTTCCTTATTTTCTAGGCTTGTTCTTCCAGGTCACTAATTGGATCCTTTACTTCTTCCATGTTCCCAGTCTTTACATCCAGTCTCCTACCAATCATCTCTTCAGATGCTCTTTAGGTTCTTTTATCTTTATCAGTTTTATCTCTGTGGTTCGAGACTCTCTGATATCTTCTATGTTTTCTGATGAATAGAGAGGATACAGGCCGCTTCTTTCAAACCCACATGGGGCATGTCATATGTGGAAGCTTCACTCTGATTTCCTAGCATGATCCTTTCTTATTCTTTTTCCTTGGCATCTATTGATTCTTCCATCTTGTATTAGATCTAGATCTCTGTCTCCTCTCTGTATTTGAAATACTTATTCTGTTCTCTATCCTGTGTGTAATTTATTAGGTAGATGTGATCATTGAGTGACCAAGGGGGGGCCCTTAAGGTTTGTCTAGTGTGTGTGTGTGTGTGTGTGTGTGTGTGTGTGTGTGTGTGTGTGTTTGTGTGTGTGTGTGTGTGTGGCAAGCATGCCATCTGATGTTTGTGTTGTGGCTGATGCTGTCCTTGAGACCAACCATCTGCAGTGGCTCCATTTGCCTGCAGTTTCGTGTGTTTGGGGCCTGGGCTGATAATGCTGAGGGTAACCTTGGTGGGCTCTGGTGTGCCTGTGAAAGGAGACATTCCACAAACTCATCAGAAATCAGGCATAGAGAATGTTGTGTTCAGAAGAGATCATGTGGTCAAGGCATTCTTCTCGTCCCCTATGGAGAGTTTATTCTCCTTGGACTAAACAACTTGGAGTGAGGAACGCTGTCCCTCAAGTGTTCCACAGTTGGGATTTCATGTGGGCAGAATAGGCAGCTAATGTCAACACCATCCTGTATTGGCCTGTAGCTCGGTCTTGATGCTCCTCGTGTGGGAGCCCAATATTTCTTATGCCCCCATTGAGACAACTCCACGAACAATGCCTCTCATGGATGCACTGCCAGGACCCACCATCTTCCCGCTGCCTGTGCTGGTATTGTCGCTGATCATGGTCTCCAGGTTGTCTGCACATGGTTGCTTGTTGGTGACCTATGCGGGAAAAACACGGAGTTCTTTCGAGTTTATATCTGCCAAGCCTGCTGATCTGAAAAATCCAGCACTCAAGACTTGTGTTGTCAAGAACTCGTGCCCTTCAGACACTCTTCTCGTCACAGCCAATGGCACTGGGAAACAGGTGCCTTGTGGTTTTCCAGCGTGCCCTGCTCCCCTGTTCCTTTGTCCTTTGCAAGGGATTACTGCCATCTGATTCATGAAGAAACAAATTCTCATATAAGCCATATCTCCAACCTTCTCACTTAGCCTCTGCGACTACCTTTCTTCATTGTGGAGTTAACCTTGTAGGCTTCCGGTCAATTTCCACTCCGTTGCAGTTGTTGTGGTCATCTTCCTGTTGCCTTCCTGGCTGAAGACAAGCACGAGGTTATTAGACACTACTACCATCTCACTGTCCTCCATGTCACCACAAATTCTTACTGAGACATAAGAAAGAATGAATTCTTCCACTTGCCTCATGTGGCAGTGTTGCAGAGAGCATTGGGTTTCGTCACATCTATCATTCTCAGAAAGACAACAAACAGATGTATTCACTCCGCGATGACAGTCAAGAAATATATGAAAAATCAAGGGGGATAGGGACAAACAATACGACACTAATGCGGCACCCAATAGGGGTGATTGTGTGAAGGCAGTTTTATGTGAATACGTGTTTATTGAAGAGGACAAAGCGCCAAGGTATTCCTTATGAGGCACGTATTGCGGGAAGCCATATGATATTTCCCTTTTTCTACTTGCCTTTTCATTTCACATCAGTCAGGCATGGGACATTCATGTCAAGTCAAGGTCCAGGGCGTTCATTCTCTTCAACGGCCAAGGAATACTGTCTTGCCATAATGGACCAAGCCTTCCTTATCCACTAGTCCTTGCAAGGGCATTGCTGCTCACTGCAAAGGTCTGCTCGAATGGGCCTTGCAAGCTATCGATATTAGCTGTACCTATCCTTCTGACTAAAGAACATGGTCAACATGATTATACCAGTTACCGCAACAATGACAACTAATGATGACAACGGGTGCGGTCCGTGCCTCTTCCTTAGGTTTAGCCCTGATGCAGAATGACAATCTCCTCTAAGACTTTGCAAAGGTGTGTAAGGGAAAGCCAGGTAGACAGAATCTTAAACCATGAGCCTTGTGTTTCAGAACACTAAGAGATGAGACCAAAGACAGCACCATATATCTATGCCCTCACCTTTTTCCTCGAAAGGGGACTTTCCATCCCTTAGTCATCACTGAGCCATAGGCAAAAGAAGCTGAAAAAGGATGCTCTCACACACAGGATTACCAACCCCATGGAGAGCTGTTGATACCCATGAGGCCTCACCGTTTCTTGAGTTCTCTAGAAATTGTAGTGGAAATAGGACACCTTGCCGTCTCTGGGTAAATGTTGGCCTAAAGGAAGGTATACTGAACATCACTTTCTTTTTCCTTTTTTCAGAAAGGGGAAGTGGGACACTAACCCACAAGACAACCTGAGTTCTTGATCAGACTCAGAGGGCTCTTGTTCCGTCCTTAGGAGGCTTCCTAACTAAAGCCTTAGGACACCAAGGTCATGGGGGAGGGACAGCTGCTTCAGTAAAGCCAGTATTTGTGATGTCACAATGCTATGAGTTCATAGCAACCACTCCTCATTACATCACGCCTGATCACTACAATTGGCTAGAGTAGTCGTGGGTGGGCCAATAGCGCCCCAGGCCATCCCAAATCGCTGGAGCTGTCTGGGTCTCTCACCAAAGCAGATGGCGAAGCAAGTCAGAGTCACCTTCTACATGGCCCAATTCATAGTGTTTGTCGTGATTATCAGCACCAGCCCTCTGGATTCCAGAGAAAGACAAGCATCCACCATTCCATCTTAACCACGACAGGCCGAGAAACAAGCAGGCCTCAAGCAAAGCCTCAGGGGAGGAAATCTGAGCCCGGCACAAGGATAAGGCCCTCCCACACAATCATGGGGCTTCTGATCAGGATAAGGGCCACCCAAGGAGAGAAAACTGAACAGCCGCAACCGTGCCAAAGACATGTCTGGTGTCTTCAACAGGGAGGACACGAGTACCTCGAACCTCTCCAGAAATGCTGCCAACAAGGCCTCCCAATCTTCAAAAATGATCATGCATCAAAGGCAGACTCTACACCTTAGGTGTAGAACCTTAGGTCCAGGATGGACTCATGTACTTGGAGACTACAGGAGCAAATGGAGAGCATTTTGGAAGAGAGCCATAGCCCAAGTGAAGCTATCGGAAAGACTTCCATACCCGTTTCAGGAAGACAACTTATATGTCCAAAGGGACGCATTGAAGAGAATTCGAATGTGGAAAAACCTTGAGCACTCCCACAGGGTGGAGCAGCTACCTCTGTGGAATTGCATGGAGATGTGGCAGCACAAGCCTGCCTTCTACTTCTCATGACCCTCAGCCAAATGATGTCATGTGATAAGCAAACAGTGGCTGTTGTAGAAGATGGGCATGTTATAATGGAGCCAGGAGAGAATGAGCACGTGTCAAAAAGGGGTCAGTACAGCGTGACACACAGCGGATGCTTCAGGTTGGTGAGGAGATCCAGGAAGACAAAGAACAGGAGAATGACATTGGAGCTCTGAGCGAAGGTATGGCATTTTAGGATGGTGGGAGGATCTCTGTACCTAGCTACCCTCCATAGCAACCTTGGTCCAAATTCAATAAATCATCCTCTGACCCAAGTCAATTATTGTGCCTGGTTTTGTTTTTGTTATCTTGTCAAACAATGCACTTGCACATATTAGACCGAGAGACCGAGAGTTCACAATCAGGGGCTAGAGCTGGCGAGGGAGAAGCTTACTTTCCCCTGAGCAGAGAACCCGAGACCACAGTCATTGCCAACACCCTGGAATCATGAATTGATCTGAAGGCTGCCTCTGAACTGATTGACACATCCTGGGACCCAACCGTTGACTTCTGAGAATCTCGTGGTTCTAGACAAGAACCGCTGCTCAGTCATTGTTCAGAAATGCAGGGGATAAGGTTATTGGCCTGAGCTGGTGTTGCTTGAGCTATCCGGCTTTCTTCGAGAGCTGGTATAGCATTTCCTCTTGAAGTCAGTGACGGGGCTATGGACAAACTATTCTCCCATACCTATTTGCTAAAGTGAATTCCTCCATTCCTATATTTTCCAGGGGGTAATGACACTATGTCTTTTGGTGCTCTGCTTCTGCGGAAGGTGATGGGAGTCCTCTGTGCTTCTGATTGTGGACCTCTGTTTGTGCTACCAGATGAGGGTCATTTTCAGCCCCGATTTCTCAAATCCATGTTCAGTCCTTTTCTGTCACTCTCTTTTACTTCTCCTACAAGAGACACCTCTTTCAATTCCTGGAGATGATGATTCCCTAAGCTCATTGTCATGTCCCGTCATTCTTCCTTCTATTTTAGAATTTGCTTTCTTATTTTCTAGACTAGTTCTTCCAGGTCACTCATTGGATCCTCTACTTCTGCCATGTTCCCGGACTTTGCATCCAGTCTCTTACCAATCTTCTCTTCAGGAGCTATTTATGTTCGTTTATCTTTATCAGTTTATCTCTTTGGTTCGAGACTCTCTGATATCTTCTATGTTTTCTGATGTATAGGAAGTATCCAGGCCGCTGCTTTCCATACACCATCGGCGTGTTCTATGTAGAAGTTTCTCTCTGATTGCCTAGCCGTGATCATTTCTTGCTCTTTTACCTTGGCATCAGTGGATTCTTCCATCTTTGCTTGGATATAAGTCTCTGTCTTCCTCTACATATTCTGAAAGCTCATTCTTTTTCCATCCTGAGGTTAATGTCTTTAAGAAGAGGAAATCCGAGAGTGACCAAGTCCTGGCCCTTAAGTGATGATGGGTGTTTGTGTGTGTGTGTGTGTGTGTGTGTGTGTGTGTGTGTGTGATGCATGCCATCTGCTGTTGTGTTGTGGCTGACCCTGTCCTTGAGACCAGTCAACTGCAAAGGCCACCCTTGCCTGGCGTATGTTGTGTTTGGTGCCCGGGCTGAATATGCTGAGGTTTCACTTAGTAGGATCTGGTGTGCATATGAAAGGAGACATTCCACAACCCAAAAGAACGCAGGCCTGCAGAATGCTGTGTTCAGAAGAGAGCATGTGGTCAAGGCTTTCTTCTTGTCCCCTAGGGGAGAATGTGTTCTCCCTGGACTAAGCATCTTGGACTGAGGAAGGCAGTCCTCCAAGTGTTCCATGGTTGGGTTCTCGTGTTGGCAGGGTAGGCAGCAAATGTCTCACCATCCTGTCTTGGCCAGTAGCTCGGTTCTGTTGCTACTTGTTTGAGAGCCGAACATTTCGTATGCACCCATTGAATCATTTCCACAACATTGCCTCTCACGGATGCACTGCCAGGACCCACTCTCCTCCAACTACATCTCCTGGTATTGTTTCTGATCATGGTCTCCAGGCTGTCTTCACCTGGTTGCTTGATGGTGTCCCCTGCAAGAAAAACACGGTGTTCTTTCGAGTCGATTTCTGCCAAGCCTGCTGATCTGAAAACTCCAACCCTCAAGAATTGTGTTGTCAAGAACTCAGACCCTCTGTTCGTCACAGCCAATTGCACTGGGAAACAGGTTCCTTGTGGGTTCCCAGTGTGCCCTGTTCTACTGTGCCTTTGTCCTTTGCATGGGATCACTGCCCGAACCACCCAAATCTCCCATGAGCCATGTCTCCAAATTCTCCCATAGTTTCTGCGATCTCCAAACTCTTAGTCTGTGGAGTTTACTGTGTAGGCTTCAGGACAATTTCCACCCCACTTCCGTTATTGTTGTCATCTTCCTTTTGCCTTCATGGCTGAAGACAAGTACGAGGTTATTAGACACTACTACCATCTCACTGTCCTCCATGTCACTGCAAATTCTTACTGAGACTTAAGCAAGAATGATCTTCCACATGTCTCATGTGACAGGCATGCAGAGAGCTTAGGGCTCTGTCATATCTATCATTCTCAGAAAGAAAACAAACAGACTATTTCACTCCCTCAAGACAGTCAAGAAACATATGAAAAATCAAGGGGTATAGGGAAAACAATACGATTCTTATGAGGAACACAAAATGTGGTGTTTGTTTGCAGGCAGTTTTGTGAGAATACTTGTTTATGGAAGAGTACAAATGATGACATTCCTTGCAGAAGATGTTCTTGAAACGGATGGAATGTAAGTTTTCATGCAAGTCAAATTGAATTGCTAACCTTAAGAGACCCAATTCCTACATCTTGAAATTTAATCATAAGTTTTCTATGAAACACACACAGACCACGCACACATTAAGACATGCACATGCACACACACATGTACAGACACACAGAGAAGACACGCGAAAGAGGGAGAGGACGTGAGAAATCGCACTAATGAAACATCCCCAAAGAAAATATCATAAAATGGAAAGGCACAGAGAATTCAAGTCAGAAGTCAACCGAAATGAGAAACTGAACTTCCTACCTAACAATAATTCATTCAGCATTCAAGACGAAAGTCTCCCGTCAATACAAACATTTTGTAGGTGTGGTTGAAATTACAAAATAAAATAAAATAAACAAAAAAAAATCGCGAAAGGATGCATCAGAAAACAACAAATATTAAACAAGCTCGACCTCTGTTTCCCATACGATATTTCCTTTGACAATAAAGATACACATAGCTTGAAAGGGAAGAAATTTGGAAACCTAGGTTATCCTCTTGCCAAGGAGAAGAGAGCCAAAGTGATTGTGCCTAAGTCATCTAGAGTGATTTTATGCCTTTGATAGACAAAAGAGAGCGGAAGGTGTTTTGTCATGATGGAGCATCAAAACATCAGAAACCTGGAAGAACTGCCAACATATATACCAGGACATGGCTGTATCTAAACGTTGGAAGCATATGAACAGAGAGGAAGGGAGATGGGGACTTTAATCCAATATTGTTGGGGACTATGATATCCACGTTAAGCACAGCACAGATCATCTGGATGGTAAGGTGGTAAGGAATAACAGACGTCCACATTGGCTCTCTAGACCTACTGAGCTTTGGGGATCCATGAGTAAAATTGCGTATCTTAGGAGCATAAGATTTGTTCTTCCCAAAGGCAGATCGAACTTTGTATATCACAGGTCATGAGCTGGACCAAATCCAGGGGTAATTAATGGAAGAGAAGTCAAAACCTATCCTGTGCACTTATGATCATGAAGGTATGAAAACGGGAAGATATCACTTTCAAATTGGACATACAGCCAGACACTAAAAGTTGGAAAACACAACACGTCACGAACTAGCAATCAATGCAAGAAAGAAAATCCAAAGATAAAGCAGAAAGAGCCAAGAACAAAGGAATGTTAAGAAACTTATGGGGTGATGCCAAAACTTTGATGGGGAAACCATATAGGGTTAATGAGTGCATTTCCAAAATTTAAAAACACCAAAAAAAAAAAAAAAAAAAAAAAAAAAAAAAGGAAAGCAACCTACCTCGATGCTGAAGGAACAAGTAGAAGAAGAACCAAATTCCAAAGTTAACAGAAAAAATGAAATCATACATATATTTATAGAAATAAAGGAAATACAAACAAATAGGAAAAAAAATCAGGAGTTCTTACAGTTCAGTGTCATAATCATGAACAAACTGCAGAAGCCATTACTGGGATAAAATAAGGAGACACGAACACAGCTGAAAGTATAAAACAACCTGAGAACTGGTAGAAAGGAAAAAAGAATAACCTAAAAGGCACATCCACACATTTATGCTAGCAAATGCAAGACCGGAGAGAAGAGGATAAATTATCAGACACATAGCAACTCCCAAGATTAGGTCAGGAAACCTACAAAATCTCAGCTCTCTAGTAGTGACTGAAGCGTTTGAATCAGTAATCCAACACCTGCCCACAAACAGAAGGCCAAGTCCAAGTCATTTTCCTGGGCCACTCTTCTAGGTATTGAGAAAATGCATTGCCATGTCCTCTCAATGATTCCAGAGATGGAAGAGGCGGGTAGACTATAAGTCACAAGGATAAAGACACAATTCAGAAGGACATTTTAGTAAAGCAATCCTATGTCATTTCAATAAAGAAAGATAATAAAAATAATGCTTTCCTTTTCTCCCTGTGACTTCCTTTGGATTTGAAAGGGCCAGTTTGTTTTCCTCTGCATTTATGTTGTTCTTGTTGCTGTCCTGTTGAGAAAGCCCACCTATCATCCCTTATCCATTTTTGACAGAGTATTCACGAATGCTTAGGTTGCATGTACATACCAGTGCTCCTCCTAATATATGCCACAACTCCTGAACACCCCTTTAACATTTCTCTTTTCTGTAACCCTCACCTTGGTCCTCAGTGTCCTGAGTCACTCCTGGTGGGTCTCCTTCTCTGACTTCTAACCCTTCAGTTTTCCCTTCCCTTACTAAGGGCCAAAGTATTCCTTCCAAGGCACATATTGTGGGAAGCCATATGACATTTCCCTTTGTCTGCTTGCATTTTCCATTTTCCATCAGTATGGCATGGGACATTCATGTCAAGGCAAGATCCAGGGGTTCATTTTCTTCGACGACTGAGGAATACTGTGTTGCCAAATAGGACCGAACCTTCCTTATCCACTAGTCCTTGTAAGGGCATTGCGGCTCACTCCAAAAGTCTGCTCGAATGTGCCTTGCAAGTCATCCGTATAGGCCTTTCCTTTCATTCTGACTAAAGCGACTTGGTCTGCGTGTCTATACCCGTTACCACAACAAGTATAGTTAACTAATGATGACAACGGGTGCAGTCCAGACCTCTCCATTAAGAGTTAGCTGTGATGCCGAAGGTCAGTCTCCAAGAAGACTTTGCAAAGGTGATTAAGGGAAAACCAGGGAGACAGAGCCCTAATCCCTGGCCGTGCATTTCAGAACACTAGGAGATGAGGCCACAGACAGTACCGTATATCGAAGCCCTCACCTTCTTCCTGCAAAAGGGACTTCCCAACCTTACTCATCACTGACCCATAGGCAAAAGACACTGAAAAGGACGCTCTCACACACAGGATGACAAAACCCATGGAGAGCTGTTGATACACACGAGGTCTCCTGTGTCTTGAGCTCTCTAGAAATTTTAGTGGAAATAGGACACCTTTCCGTATCTGGGGCAATGTTGGCTTAAAGGAAGGTATACTGAACGTCATTTTCTTTCCTCTTAGTCTAGAAAGGGGAAGTGGGACATTAACCCCCAAGACAATATGAGTATTTCATCAGACTCAGTGGGATCTTGTTCTGTCCTTCCCGTGGCTTCCTACCTAAAGCCATAGGACTCCAAGGTCATTGGAGAGGGACAGCTGCTTCAGTGAAGCCAGCATCTGTGATGTCACAAAGCTTTGAGGTCATAGCAACCATTGCTCATCAACCCACGCCTGATCAGTACACTTGGCTGGAGTAGTCATGGGTGGGACAAGAGGACACCAAGCCGTCCCAAACTGCTGGAGCTGCTTGGGTCTCAAATCAAGGCAGTTTGCGAAGTGAGTTGGTGTCACTTTCTCCATGGGCCAGTTCGTAGTGTTTGGTCGTGACTGTCAGCTCTAGTACTCTGGACTCCAGAGAAAGGCAAGCATCCACCATTCCATCTTAACCACGACAGGCCAAGAAACAATGAGGCCTCAAGCAAAGCCTCAGGGGAGGAAATCTGAGCCTGGCACAAGGGTCAGGCCCTCCCACCCTATCACGGTGCTTGAAAAGGAAAATGGCGACCCAAGGAGAGCTCAAAATGAACCCCCGCAACCGTGCCAAAGACATGTCTGGAGTCTTCCACAAGGAGGACACGAGTACCTCGAGCGTCTCCAGAAACGGTGCCAGCAAGGCCTACCAATCTTCAAAAATGACCATGCATCAAGGCAGACTCTATACCCTTAAACTTTGGTACAGGATGGACTCATGTATTTGGAGTCCACAGGAGAAAACGGAGAGCATGTTGGAAGACACCCAAAGCCTAAGTGAAGCCATCTGACAGACTTCTGTGCCCGTTTCAGGAAGACAACCTGTATGTCCAAAAAAACGCATTGAAGAGGATTCTAATGTGGAAGAACCTTGAGCACTCCCTCAGGTTGGAGCAGCTACCCTCTGAGGAACTGCATGGAAATGTGGCAGCACAAACCTTCCTTCACGCTCTCATGATCATCCCCCAAATTGTTTCATGAGATAAGCAAACAGTGCCTCTTGCAGAAGATGGGCATGTTCTAATGAAGCCCAGAGAAGATTCACAATTTTCATCAAGGGGTCAGTACAGCGCATCAGACCGCAGATGCTTCACGTTGGTGAGGAGATCCAGGGAGACTTAGAACATTAGAATAAATGAAGGAGCTCTAAGCGAGGATTGGGCATTTTAGGATGGTGGGAGGTTTTCTGTACCTAACTACCCTCCACAGGAAACTACGTCCAAATTCAAGAAAACATCCTCTGGCACCAATCAATTAATGTACCCTGGTTTTGTTTTTGTTATTTTGAAAATTATGCACATGCACGTATTGGACAGATAGACAGAGAGATTGCAATCAGGGTTTGGAGCTGGAGAGGGAGAAGCTTACTCCCCCCTGAGCAGAGAACCTGAGACCAGAATCATAGCCAAGACCCTGGAATCATGAGTTGAGCTGAAGGCTGCCTCTGAACAGATGGACACAACAAGGGACCCAACCTTTGACTTCTGAATACATCCTGGTTCTAGACAAGAACCACTGCCCTGTCATTGTTCAGAAATGCAGCGGATAAGGATTTTGGCTTGGTCGGGTGTTGCTTGAGCTATCCGGCCTGCTTTGAAAGCTGGCATAGCTTTTCCTCTTGAAGTCAATGACTGGGCTATGGACAAACTATTCTCCGATGCCTATTTGCCTAAAGAGAATTCCTCCATGCCTAGATTTTCCAGGGGGAAGGACACTATGTCTTTTGGTGCTCTTCTTCTGTGGAAGGTGATGGGAGTCCTCTGTACCTCTAATTCTGGACCTCTGTTTCAGCTCCCAGATGAGGGTCATTGACTGCCCCGATTCTCAAATCCATGTTCAGCCCTATTTTCTTTCTCTCACTCTTACTTATCCTGCAATAGGCAACTATTACCTTTCTTTTTGGATGATAATTCTCTAAGCTCATTGTCATGTTCCGTCATTTTTCCTTCCCTCTTAGAATTTGCTTCCTTATTTTCTAGGCTTGTTCTTCCAGGTCACTAATTGGATCCTCTACTTCTGCCATGTTCCCAGTCTTTGCATCCAGTATCCTTCCAATCTTCTAGTCAGGGGCTCCTTAGGTTATTTTATCTTTATCAATTTTATCTCTGTGGTTCGAAACTCTCTGATATCTTCTATGTTTTCTGATGTACAGCGAGTATCCAGGCCTCTGCTTTCAAACCCACCTCGGGTTTGTTATATGTAGAAGCTTCACTCTGATTTCCTAGCCGTGATCATTTCTTGTTCTTTTTACTTGGCATCTATTGATTCTTCCATCTTGTATTAGATCAAGATCTCTGTCTCCTCTCTGTATTCGAAATACTTATTCTGTTTTCTATCCTGTGGGTATTTATTTAGGTTGAAGAGATCATTGAATGACCAAGGGCAGGCCCTTGAGGTTTGTCGTGTGTGTGTGTGTGTGTGTGTTGCATGCATGCCATTTGATGTTTTTGTTGTGGCTGATGCTGTCCTTGAGACCAACCATCTGCAGTGGCTCTATTTGCCTGTTGTTTGGTGTGTTTGGGGCCTGGGCTGATAATGCTGAGGGTAACCTTGGTTGGCTCTGGTGTGCCTGTGAAAGGAGACATTCCACAAACTCATCAGAAATCAGTGCTAGAGAATGCTGTGTTGAGAAGAGATCATGTTGTCAAGGTATACTTCTCGTCCCCTATGGGAGAGTCTGTTCTCCTTGGACTAAACAACTTGGAGTGAGGAACGCTGTCCCTCAAGTGTTCCACAGTTGGGATTTCATGAGGGCAGTGTAGGCAGCTAATGTCCTCACCATCCTGTATTGGCCTGTAGCTAGGTCTTGATGCTCCTCGTGTGGGAGCCCAATATTTCTTATGCCCCCATTGAGACAACTCCATGAACAATGCCTCTCATGGATGCACTGCCAGGACCAACCATCTTCCCACTGCGTGTCCTGGTATTGTCGCTGATCATGGTCTCCAGGTTGTCTGCACATGGTTGCTTGTTGGTGACCTATGCGGGAAAAACACAGAGTTCTTTCGAGTTTATATCTGCCAAGCCTGCTGATCTGAAAACTCCAGCACTCAAGACTTGTGTTGTCAAGAACCCGTGCCCTTCAGACACTCTTCTCGTCACAGCCAATGGCACTGGGAAACAGGTGCCTTGTGGTTTTCCAGCATGCCCTGCTCTCCTGTGCCTTTGTCCTTTGCAAGGGATCACTGTCATCTGATGCATGAACCAATGAAGTCTCCTATAAGCCATGTCTCCAAACTACTCCCTTAGTCTCTGTGATTACCTTTCTTCATTGTGGAGTTTACCTTGTAGGCTTCCCATCAATTTCCACACCGTTGCAGTTGTTGAGGTCATCTCCTTGTTGCCTTCTTGGCTGAAGACAAGCATGAGGTTATTAGACACTACTACCATCTCACTGTCCTCCATGTCACCACAAATTCTTACTGAGACATAAAAAAAATGAATTCTTCCACTTGCCTCGGGTGGCAGTGTTGCAGAGAGCATTGGGCTTCGTCACATCTATCATTCTCAGAAAGACAACAAACAGATGATTTCACTCCCTCATGACAATCAAGAAACATATGAAAAAGCAAGGGGTATAGGGACAAACAATACGACACTAATGAGGCACCCAATAGGGGTGATTGTGTGAAGGCAGTTTTATGAGAATACATGATTATTGAAGAGGACAAAGCGCCAAGGTATTCCTTATGAGGCACATATTGTGGGAAGCCATATGTTATTTCCCTTTTTCAGCTTGCCTTTTCATTTCACATCAGCCAGGCATGGGACATTCATTTCAAGTCAAGGTCCAGGGCGTTCATTCTCTTCAACGGCTGAGGAATACTGTCTTGCCAAAATGGACCAAGCCTTCCTTATCCACTAGTCCTTGCAAGGTCATTGCTGCTCACTGCAAAGGTCTGCTCGAATGGGCCTTGCAAGCCATCGATATTAGCTGTACCTATCCTTATTACGAAAGAGACATTGTCAACATGATTATACCCGTTACCGCAACAAGGACAACTAATAATTACAACGGGTGCGGTCTGGGCCTCTTCCATAGGTTTAGCCCTGATGCAGAATGACAATCTCCTCTAAGACTTTGCAAAGGTGTGTTAGGGAAATCCAGGTCAATAGAGCCTTAAACCATTAACCCTGAGTTTCAGAAAACTAAGAGATGAGACCACAGACAGCACCATATATCTATGCCTTACCTTTTCCTCGAAAGGGGACTTTCCGTACCTTAGTCATCACTGAGCCATAGGCGAAAGACGCTGACAAAGGATGCTCTCACACAGGATTACCAACCCCATGGAGAGTTGTTGATACCCATGAGGCCTCACCGTTTCTTGAGATCTCTAGAAATTGTAGTGGAAATAGGACACCTTGCCATCTATGGGAAAATGTTGGCCTAAGGGAAGGTATACTGAACATCATTTTCTTTGCCCTTTTTCCAGAAAGGGGAAGTGGGTCACTAACCACTTAGTGGTTAGTAAGCTTCTCCCTTGCCAGCCTGATCACTACAATTGGCTAGAGTAGTCATGGGTGGGCCAAGAGTACCCCAGGCTGTCCTGAACCGCTGGAGCTGACTGGGTCTCTCACCAAGGCAGTTTGCGAAGCGAGTCAGAGTCACCTTCTACATGGCCCAATTCATAGTGTTTGTCGTGATTATCAGCACCAGCCCTCTGGATTCCAGAGAAAGACAAGCATCCACCATTCCATCTTAACCACGACAGGCCAAGAAACAAACAGGCCTCAAGCAAAGCCTCAGGGGAGGAAATCTGAGCCTGGAACAAGGATAAGGCTCTTCCACACAATCATGGAGCTTCTAAACAGGAGAAGGCCCACCCAAGGAATGAAAATGGGACACCCGCAACCGTGCCTAAGACATGTCTGGAGTCTTCAACAGGGAGGACACCAGTACCTCGAGCCTCTCCAGAAATGTTGACAACAAGGCCTCCCAATTTTCAAAAATGACCATGCATCAATGGCAGACTCTACACCATAGGTGTAGAACCTTAGGTCCAGGATGGACTCATCTACTTGGAGACTACAGGAGCAAACGGAGAGCATTTTGGAAGAGACCCATAGCCCAAAGAATCCATCTGAAAGACTTCTGTGCCCGTTTCAGGAAGACAACTTATATGTCCAAAAGGACGCATTGAAGAGGATTCGAATGTGGAAGAACCTTGAGCACTCCCTCAGGGTGGAGCAGCTACCCCTTTGGAACTGCATGGAGATGTGGTAGCACAAGCCTGCTTTCTACTTCTCATGTCCCTCAGCCAAATGATGTCATGTAATAAGCAAACAGTGCCTGTTGTAGAAAATGGGCATGTTATAATGGAGCCAGAAGAGAATGAACATGTGTCAACAAGGGGTCAGTACAGCGTGACACACAGTGGCTACATCAGGTTGGTGAGGAGATCCAGGAAGAAAGAACAGGAGAATGAACATTGGAGCTCCGAGCGAAGGTCTGGTATTTTAGGATGGTGGGAGTTTCTCTGTACCTAGCTACCCTCCATAGCAACCTTGGTCCAAATTCAATAAATCATCCTCTGACCCCAGTCAATTATTGTGCCTGGTTTTGTTTTTGTTATCTTGTCAAACAATGTGCTTGCACTTATTAGACAGAGAGACCGCGGGGGGTAGAGCTGGCGAGGGAGAAGCTTACTTTCCCTGAGCAGAGAACCTGAGATCACAGTCATTGACAAGACCCTGGAATCATGAGTTGATCTGAAGGCTGCCTCTGAAATGATTGACACATCCTGGGACCCAACTGTTGACTTCTGAGAACCTCGTGGTTCTAGAAAAGAAGAGCTGCTCAGTCATTGTTCAGAAATGCAAAGGATAAGGGTTTAGTCTGGGCTGGTGATGCTTTAGCTATCCAGCTTTCTTAGAAACCTGGTATAGCATTTCCTCTTGAAGTCAGTGACTGGGCTATGGACAAACTATTCTCCCATACCTATTTGCTAAAGTGAATTCCTCCATGCCTAGATTTTCCAGGGGGAAATGACACTATGTGTTTTGGTGCTCTGCTCTGTGGAAGGGGATGGGAGTCCTCTGTCCCTTGATTATGTTCCTCTGTTTGTGCTAGCAGATGAGGGTCATTTTCAGCCCCAATTTCTGAAATCCATGTTCAGCCCTCTTTCTTTCACTCACTCTTACTTCTTGTACAAGAAGCACCTCTTTCAATTCCTGGAGATGATGATTCCCTAAGCTCATTGTCATGTCCCGTCATTCTTCCTTCTCTTAGAATTTGCTTTCTTATTTTCTAGACTAGTTCTTCCAGGTCTCTAATCGGATCCTCTACTTCTGCCATGTTCTTGGAATTTGCATCCAGTCTTTACCAAACTTCTCTTCAGGAGCTATTTTGTTTGTTTATCTTTATCAGTTTATCTCTGTGGTTCGAGACTCTCTGATATCTTCTATGTGTTCTGATGTACAGGAAGTATCCATGCCGCTGCTTTCTATACCCCATCGGGCGTGTTGTATGTAGAAATTTCTCTCTGATTGCCTAACCGTGATCATTTCTTGTTCTTTTACCTTGGCATCAGTGGATTCTTCCATCTTTGCCTTGGATATAAGTCTATGTCTTCCTCTCCGTATTCTTAAAGCTCATTCTTTTTCCATCTTGAGGTTAAGGTCTTTAAGAAGAGGAAATCCGAGAGTGACCAAGTGCTAGCCCTTAAGGGAAGATGGGTGTGTGTGTATGTGTGTGTGTGTGTGTGTGTGTGTGTGTGTGTGTGTGTGTGTGTGATGCATGCCATCTGGTGTTGTGTTGTGGCTGACCCTGTCCTTGAGACCATTCAACTGCAAGGGCCCTCCTTGCCTGGCGTTTGGTGTGTTTGGGGCCCGGGCTGCATATGCTGAGGTTTCACTTAGTAGGATCTGGTGTGCATGTGAAAGGATACATTCCACAACCCAATAGAATGCAGGCCTGCAGAATGCTGTGTTCAGAAGAGAGCATGTGGTCAAGGCTTCTTCTTGTCCCCTATGGGAGAATGTGTTCTCCTTGGACTAAACATCTTGGACTGAGGAAGGCAGTCCTCCAAGTGTTCCACGGTTGGGTTTCCGTGTTGGCAGGGTAGGCAGCAAATGTCTCACAATCCTATCTTGGCCAGTAGCTCGGTTCTGTTGGTACTTGTTTGAGAGCCGAACATTTCTTATGCACCCACTGAATCATTTCCACAAACACTGCCTCTCACGGATGCACTGCCAGGACCCACTCTCCTCCAACTACATCTCCTGGTATTGTTTCTGATCATGGTCTCCAGGCTGTGTGCACCTGGTTGCTTGTTGGTGTCCCCTGCAAGAAAAACACGGTGTTCTTTCGAGTCGATTTCTGCCAAGCCTGCTGATCTGAAAACTCCAGCCCTCAAGAATTGTGTTGTCAAGAACTCAGACCCTCTGTTCATCACAGCCAATTGCACTGGGAAACAGGTTCCTTGTGGGTTCCCAGTGTGCCCTGTTCTCCTGTGCCTTTGTCCTTTGCATGGGATCACTGCCCTCTGATGCAGGAACCACCCAAATCTCCCATGAGTTATGTCTCCAAACTTCTCCCATATTTTCTGCGACCTCCGATCTCTTACTCTGTGGAGTTTACTGTGTAGGGTTCAGGTCAATTTCCACACCGTTATTGTTGTCATCTTCCTTTTGCCTTCATGGCTGAAGACAAGCACGAGGTTATTAGACACTACTACCATCTCACTGTCCTCCATGTCACTGCAAATTTTTACTGAGACTTAAGCAAGAATGAATTCTTCCACTTGTCTCAATTGACATGCTTGCAGAGAGCTTTGGGCTCTGTCATATCTATCATTCTCAGAAAGAAAACAAACAGACGATTTCACTCCCTTAAGAATATCAAGAAATATATGAAAAATCAAGGGGTATAGGGACAAACAATACGATTCTAATGAGGCACACAAAATGTGGTGTTTGTTTGCAGGCAGTTTTGTGAGAATACGTGTTTATGGAAGAGCACAAATGATGACATTCCTTGCAGAAGATGTTCTTGAGACGGATGGAATGTGAATTCAAGGCATGTCAAATTGAATTGCTAACCTTAAGAGACCCAATTCCTACCTCTTGAAATTTAATTATAAGTTTTTTGTGAAACACACACAGACCACGCACACATTAAGACATGCACATGCACACACACATGTACACACACACAGAGAAGACACGGGAAAGAGCGGGAGGAAGTCAGAAATCGCACTAATAAAGCATCCCCAAAGAAAATACCATAAAAGGGAAAGGAACCAAGAATTCAAATCAGAATCAACCGAAATGAGAAACTGAACTTCCTACCTAACAATAATTCATTCAGCATTCAGGACGAAAGTCTTCCGTCAATACAAACATTTTGTAGGTGTGGTTGAAATTACAAAAAACAAAATAAAGAAATAAATAAAATAAAATAAAACAAACAAACAAAATAAAAACAAACAAGAAAAGATCCATCAGAATACAACAAATATTAAAAAAGCTCGACCTCTGTTTCCCATAAGAGATTTCCTTTGACTATAAAGATACACAGAGCTTGAAAGTGAAGAAATTTGGAAACGTAGGTTCTTCTCTTTCCAAGGAGAAGAGAGCCAATGTGATTGTGTCTAAGTCATCTAGAGAGATTTTATGCCTTTGAGAGACAAAAGAGAGGGGAAGGTGTTTTGTCATGATGGAGCATCAAAACATCAGAAACCTGGAAGAACTGCAAACATATATACCAGAACATGGCTGTATCTAAATGTTGGAAGCATATAAACAGAGAGGAAGGGAGATGGGGTCTTTAATCCATTATTGTTAGGGGATATGATATTCACGTTAAGCATAGCACAGATTATTCGGATGGAATGGGGGTAAGTAATAACAGACATCTACATGGGCTCTGGAGACCACCTGAACTTTGGGGATCCAAGAGTAAGATTGCGAATCTGAGGACAATAAGATATGTTCTTCCTAGCGGCAGACCTAACTTTGTCTATCGCAGGTCATGAGCTCGAGTCCAAATCCAGTCATAATTCATGGAAGAGAAGTCAAAACCTATCCTGGGCACTTATGATCACGAAGGTATGAAAACGGGAAGATAACATTTTCAAATTGGAAATACAGCCATACCCTAAATGTTGGAAAACACAACACGCTCACGAACTAGCAATGAATGCAAGAAAGAAAATCCAAAGGAAATGCAGAAAGAGCCATGAACAAAGGAATGTCAAGAAACTTCTGGGGTGATGACAAAATATTTTATGGGGAAACCATAAAGGGTTAAACGCAAGCATTTCCAAAATTTTAAAACACCGGAAAAAAAAAAAAAAAGGTATCTAACAGGACGCCTGAAGGAACAAGTAGAAGAATAGCCGAACTCCAAAGATAACAGAAAAAATGAAATCATATATGTGATTATCGAAATAAAGAAATACAAACAAACCAATAGATAAAAAAATCCGGAGATCTCACACTCAGTTCTGAAAACATGAACAAACTGCAGAAGCCATTACTGGGATATAGCAGGGAGACAAGCACACAGCTGAAAGGATGAAACCACATGAGAACTGGTAGAAAGGAAAAAAGAATAACCTAAGAGGCACATCCACACATTTATGCTAGCAAATCCAAGAACTGAGAGAAAAGGTTAAATTCTAGACACATAAAAACTCCAATGATTAGGTCAGGAAACCTACAAAATCTCAGCTCTCTAGTAGTGACTGAAGCGTTTGAAGCAGTAATCAAACACCTGCCAGCACACAGAAGGCCAGGTCCAAGTCATTTTCCTGGGCCACACTTCTAGGTATTGAGTGAAGGCAATGCCATGTCTTCTCTTCAATTTCTGAGATGGAAGAGGCGGGTAGACTCTAATTTACAAGGATAACGACCCAATTCAGATAAGGATATTTTAGGAAACAAATCCTATGCCATTTCAATAAGGAAAGATAATAAAAAATATAATTCTTTCCTTTTCTCCCTGTGCCTTCTTTAGGTTTGGAAAGGGTCACATTGTTTTTCTCTAAAAGTTTTTGTTTTTGTAAATCTTAGAATTCTTCTTGGATTTTTTTTTGTCATTTTTTTTTGACATAGTATTCACGGATCTTTTAGTTTCATATGCGACTTAGTGCTTTTCCTAATATATGCCACAGCTCCTGAACACCCATTAAGCAGTTCCCTTATTACCTGCATGTGTCTCTTCTTTGTAACCCTCAGCTTGGTTCTCAGAGTCCTGAGTCACTCTTGGTGGGTCTCCTTCTCTGCATTCTTCCCATTCAATTTTCCTTTCCTTTACTAAGGGCCAAGGTATTCCTCCTGAGGAACATATTGTGGAAAACTGTGTGATATTTCCATTGTTCTGCCTGTCTTTTCCATTTCCCATCACCCAGACATGGGAGGTTCATGTCAATGTAAGGTCCAGGGGTTCCTCCTCCCCAATGGCTGAGGAATTCTCTGTTACCAAGATGGGCCACACCTTCTTCATCACTAGTCTGCAAGGACCTTGAGGTTCAGTCCACAGTTCTGCTCAAGTGGGCTTTGCAAGCCGTCGTTATAGGCCATCACTTTCCTTTCGATTAAAGAGACTTGGTTGACATGTCTATACCCATTCCACTACAAGTACAGTTAACTAATGATGACAACAGGTGCGGTCCAGGCCTCTTCCTGAAGATTTAGATGTGATTCAGAACGTCACTTTCCTCGAAGACTTTTCAAAGTTAAGGGAAAACCAGGTAGACAGAGCCATAATCACTTAACCTTGTGTTTCAGAACACTGGGAGATGAGGACAAAAGCAACACCTTTTTCCTCAAAAAATGACTTTCTGTCCGTTATTCATCACAGACCCGTTGGGAAAAGACACTGACAATAGACTTGCTCACCCACAGGATGACAACCCCACGGAGAGCTGTTGGTACCAAGATGCCTCACTGTTTCTTGAGATCTAGAAATTTTAGTGGAAATAGGACACCTTGCTGTCTCTGGAGAAATCTTGGCCTAAAGGAAGGTATAATGAACATCATTTTTTTCCTATTTATCTAGAAAGGGGAAGTGGGACATTAACCCACAAGACAACCTGAGTTCCTGATCAGGCTCAGAGGGCTCTTGTTCTGTCCTTCCCGGGGCTTCCTACCTAAAGCCATAGGATACCAAGGTCATGGGAGAGGGAGAGCTGCTTCACTGAAGCCAGCATCTGTGATGTCACAACGCTTTGAGGTCATAGCAACCAGTCCTGATAAACCCATGCATGATCACTACACTAGGTTGGAGTATTCATAGGTGTGCCAATAGGACCCCTAGCCGTCCCAAACCGCTGGAGCCGCCTGGGTCTCTCACCAAGGCAATTTGTGAAGCGAGTATTTATCACCTTTTGCATGGCCCAATTCGTACGGTTTGGTCTTACTGTCAGCACCAGCCCTCTGGATTCCGGGGAAAGGCAAGAATCCACCATTCCATCTTAGCCAGGAAAGGTCAAGTAACAATGGGGCCTCAAGCAAACCTCAGGGGAGGGAATATGAGCCCTGAACAAAGGTTAGGCCCTCCCACCCAATCACCGATCTTCTGAACAGGAGAAGGGCTACCCAAGGAAAGCTCAAAGGGAACACCCCCAATCATGACATACAAATGTCTGGAGTCTTCAACAGTGCAGACACAAGTGTTAGGGTTTTTAATCAAAGGAGCAAGACTGATACAAATCGAAGGTCAAGCAAACCTTAATTTCATTCCAAACATCGAGAATCATACTGACTGGTCAGAGCCTTCTCTTCCAAATTCAACCCCCTCCAGCATCACAGACTAACATGTATAGATGTGGTTTAGCTGGGCTATACACAGGTGGCCTTGAGATTGCAATACACAGAGAAAACTGCACAGTGGTGCTAGGTCTGCCAGACATAGAAAAAAACTTCTAGTAACACACGGATTGACAATTGAAACTCAAATTACCTACTAGATATAAGCTCCCCACTTATCTGGCCTGACCTGGCCTTATATCTAGGCTTTGAGAGTAAATACCTTTGGGAGGGGCAGTATCAATCTAAATTTACTGCATGAGGTCAATCTATGAATACTGCATAAACACAAAATGATTCCCTCTGGCCACCCAGGCTCTTACATTCCTCCCTATTCATTGGAGATTAGTCCAATCCTTGACTTTTCATCCAGTTCTACATTCTCTGGTTATAAAGGGTTTATTGAGCATGTAATTCTACCATTTTTATCGCTCTCATTTTCTTTTTACATGACACTAGTGTACAGTCGGCTGTATATTTACACTAGTGTAAATGGCACTAGTGCACAGTCGGGTGATGAGTTACCCATTTACCGCTTCATAGAACCCTTTCCATTTTTTTTCTAATTTCCTTTATCTAATTACCTACCTATACTTTACATAAACAGGTAAAAATAGGAGCAACAACAAACTCATAGTCTTTTCATTCTTAGATTTAGTCCATGTTGAGTGGGATCTTTGGCTGAGGCTTCCACCTTTGGGGGTCATCTTCATCCTTGGCTCGTTTCATGTGACGTGCGTGAATCCAGGCCCTGATACGTTCTACTTTTACTGCTGTGGTGTGGTCAGGGTAACAGTAAAAGGCCCCATCCAGCGAAGCTCCAAGCTCCCCAATTGATAATGTCATATCAAAACCAAGTGATTGGGTTGGAAAGGATGTGGTTCCACCTCCATCTCCATACCAGTGTGGGCAGTCTGGATCCCTGCATTTTTTTTTTTAATAGAGACTGTAATGCCTGCAGTGACTGGAGTACAGACTGTTCAGTCGCTACTGCTAGGGCAACCTTTTGTAGCCGAGGACAGAGCGGGAGCAGGGGTTCTCCCAAATATTTCAAATGGGGTCACCCTGTTTAAATAGTGTGTACATCTTGCCCTGAGCAGGGGGAAAGGAAGGAGATCAACCCATCCACTGCCCGTCTCCAGGGTTAGTTTTGTCAAGGTCTCTTTAAGAGTCTGGTTCATTCTCTCTACATGCCCAGAACTCTGGGTCTGATAGGCACAATGTAGTTTCCAATTTGTGCCCATGGTCTTGGCCAATTCCTGTGAGACTGAACTCAAAATGCAAGGCCATTGTCTGACCCAATCGTGAGAGGCAGCCCAGACATAGGAATTATTTTACTTGTAACTTTCTGGCTACCACCCCTGCTGTCTCATGTTTCTCGGAAAAAGCCTAAACCTGGCCTGAAATGGTATCTACAAAAACTAACATATACTTGTCACCATTTTTTCCGGGTTTTATTTCTGTAATATCTATTTTCCAATAAATTCCTGGTACCCTATCTCTTTCTCTTTTCCCTCTTCCAATTCTAGTTCCTCCCACATTAACTGCCTGGCACTGAGCACATCTATCAACTATATCCTGAACCATACGCCATAATTTAGAATCCTGGAACTGCTTGCCTTTAAGTTCCTTGAGTTTGAGTGACCCCAGGTGAGTACCCTAATGTATCTGGTCTACTAACCTCTTAGTCTTCGAGGAAGATTTAAATTTCCTCTTTTAGTCTTAGCCCAGTCCCCTTTATAATATAATTTAGCCATTTTTGTAAATACTTTAAATCTTACTCTGAATACTCCAGTTTATCTGGTAGGGATAGATCCAGGTGTGTAACAAGCTCTTGCATTGTTTCTCAGGCTGCTTGCTTTAAATCTCGATCTGATAATTGGTTTCCTTTTGAAATCAGATCAGAACCCTTTTGGTGTTGCAAGAAATGCATAACAGCCACCTCTTTTGGGTCCCAATATTTCTCTTCTGTTTTAATTCCTTTTCCTTCTGCTGTTAATAGGCTCCTTCCTTTGTAAGTAGCTCCATGTATATGGAGAGTAGCAAAGACATACCTGTGGTCCGTATTGATGTTGGTGGTTTTACCTTTAGCTATCTGCAGTGCCTTAGTGATTTCAATCAGTTCTGCTTGTTGTGCCGAAGTTCCATGTGGCAGGGTGCTTCCCAGAATTCCTGCTCAGGATAAACTACAACAGCTCTCACATACCTCACATACCTCTTTCCGTGAACAGAGTCTTCTCTGCATCTGGGAAGGGCATGTCTCTGAGATACAGTCTTATTCCTGTGACTTGGTTTAGGACCTCCCCACAGTTGTGTGGATGGTCAGCCAGCTCCTCTGGGAGCTGTGTGGCTGGATTTAGCACCACTGGTGGCTGTGAGATCACTCTTGTTTTGTTGAGGAGGAGGACCTAATACCCTGTCACTCAGGTGTTCACCATCCATCAGTTGTTTGGGGTCTACGAAGGTCTGTGATAGCGTGTGTGGTGGTCAAGATGAGATTTTGACCTAATGGTCTAGCATTATATCTCATTTGGTTAAGACTTACATGTCCAACGAATTTAATTCCATTTGTCATTCAAGCAACCCTTCACAGTTTTAGGTTACCATAAATTTGGAAGCCACATTAACAATTACCCATTAAAACCTTGAGACAGACAAATAAATATCTCCACTTCAGATGCCGTGCTCTCCCGCCAATAAGGGGAAGGGGCTAGGCAGTCCACATTAGGGCAGAGAAGGCAAAGAATTCCCCAAAACAAAGGGGGTTTCGGCAGCTGCTTGGGAATATTTTTTTAAAGTCCTTGGCTCAAGGTTCGTTCATCCCACAGTGCCAGTTCTGCTTACCAAAAGTGGTCCATTAGGCACTCATATTCCATGCTCAGCTCCAATGAACATCAGCATTGGGCACCTTAACTCACTCTTAGACTAACCCCAGTTGGCTACAGTCATAGCCCTTAACACACGAAATGAGTGAGTGAGAAGCCTCACATCTATTATGAAGAACAGAGAGATGAAAGTCAGAGTCCCTTTACTCTCTGCTTTTCCCATTCCTTCAATCATATCAAACAATACAACAGACAACAAAAGGACCAGGCAAAGACAACCGTAGGCCCAACGATTCTTACCAATAACCTGCCACTGGTGGGGGCTTTCTTTATCCCCTGATCGCCTAGGAGGAGTCGAACCCCCAAACCGCCCACGGGGACTTGAACCCCCTGAATGTCTAGGGAGACTCGAACCCCCCTGACTGTCCAGGGGGACTCGAACCCCCTGGAGTTCGCCTAGGGGTATTTGAACCCCCTCTAACCGCCAAGGGGAACTCGAGCCCCCTGACCATCTAGTGGGATTCGAACCCCCTACCACCCAGGGTGACTTTAACCCCCATATGATCTACCAGCAGAGGATGGGGCATCTCCGCATCCACACCAGCTCTGGGGAGCATGGCTGCTGCCAGCTTCTACCAGTGAGCGCACCCTGCAGCTCCATGCAGGATTGCATGATCTTACCTCCAGAGGCTTTTCCAAAAATTCCAATGCTGGCTCAGTTCTCATTATTTGAATTCAGGTGGTCCTCCTAAGATAGGGTCCTTATTCAAAGGAGTTAGACTGATACAAAGTGAAGGTCAAGCAAACGTTAATATTGCACAAAGCATCGAGAATCATATTGACCGGTCAGGGCCTTCTCTTGCAAAGGGGAGACACCTCCCAGACTCACAAACTAACATTTATAGTGGTAGTTTAGCCAGGCTATACAGAGGTGGCCAATGGGATAACAATACAGAAAAAACTGCACAGTCGTGCTAAGTCAGCTATACCACAAAAACAAAAATGCTAGGTAACACATGGGTGGACAATTGGATCTCAATTTACCCTATTAGATATATGCATGCCCCTCTAATGGGATGTCTTCACCTGGCCTGATTCACCCTTGTATCTAGGCTTTGAGAGTAAGCTCCTCTGGGTGGAGTGGGTCAATTTAGTTTACTGCATGGGTTCAATATAAGTTTACTACAGAAACACAAAATGACTCCCTCTGGCCTAGCAGCCCTTATAACAAGTACCTGTAGCGTCACTAGAAATTGAGCCAAAATGACTTCCAAATCTTCAAAACTGACGATATACCAAAGGCAGATTCTACATCCTATAACCTTAGGTCCAGGATGGACTCATGTACTTGGAGTCCACAGGAGCAAGCATGGAGCATGTTGGAAAAGACCCATAGCCCAAGTGAAGCCATCTGAAAGACTTCCATGCCAGTTTCAAAAGACAAATTGTATCTTCAAAAGGACGCATTGAAGAGGATTCAAATGTCAAAGAACCTGGAGCATTCCCACAGGGTCCTGCAGATACCCTCTGGAGAAGTACATGTAGATGTGACAGTACAAGCCTGCCTTCACCCTCTCATGAACATCCCGCAAATGGTTTCATGGGATAAGCAAACGGTGCCTCTTGTGGAAGATGGGCATGTTCTAATGGAGCCAGCAGAAGATGAACAGTGGGTCAAAAAAGGGCCATTACAGAGCCACAGACAGCGTATGCTACAGGTTGGTGAGGATATTAGGGAAGACAAGGAACTGGAGAATGAACATTGGAGCTCTGAGCGAAGGTCTGGCATTTGAGGATGGTGGGAGGTTCTCTGAACCTGGCTGCCTTCCATAGAGATCTAGGTCCAAATTAAAGAGAACATCCCCTGGCCACAGTCAATCCTTGTACCCTGGTTATGTTTTTGTCTTTTTGTCAAACAATGCACATGCACATATTTGACAGAGAGACAGAGAGATCACAATCAGGGTGTAGAGCTGGATAGGGAAAAGCTGACTTACACCTGAGCATGGAAACAGAACAGAGTCGATGCCAAGACCCTGGGAACATGAGTTGAGCTGAAGGCCGACTCTGAACTGATAGACACAATCCATGACACAATCTTTGACTTCTGAATACGTCCTAGTTCTAGACGTGAACCACTGCTCTGTCATTGTTCACAAATGCAGGGGAAATGGATTTTGGCTTGGGTTGGTGTTGATTGAGCTATCTGGCCTGCTTCGAGAGCTGGTATAGTTTGTCCTTTTGAGGTAAGTGACTTTGCTATGTACAAACTACATTCCCACGCATATTTAGATAAAGAGAATTCCTCCATTGATAGCTTTTGCAGGGGGAATGAAACTATGTCTTGTGGTTCTATGCTTCTGTGGATGTTGATGTGAGTCCTCCTTGCCTCTGAATCTGGATCTCTGTTTCTGCTCCCAGATGAGGGACAGTTTTAGCTCTTAATTCTCAAATCCATGTTCAGCCTTCTTTTTTTTCTCTCACTCCTACTTCAACTACAATAAGCACCTCTTTCTATTCCTTGGAGTCGATGACTTTCCTAAGCTCATTGTCATGTTTCATCATTCTTCCTTCTTTCTTTGGATTTGCTTCCTTATTTACCAATCCTTTTCTGCCAGGTCAAAAATTTGGTCCTTTGCTTCTGCCAGCTTCTTGGACTTTTCCTTCTGCTACCAATCTTTTCTTCCGGAACTCTTATTTTATTTTATTTTATTTTATTTTATTTTATTTTATTAATTCCTTTAATCTATGTGGTTTGAGACTCCCTGATATCTTTCTACTTTCAATCCTCCATTGGGCATGTTATATGTGAGGTTTCACTCCGATTACCTGGCCATGATCATTTCTTGTCTTCTTCCTTGGCAACAATTGATTCTTCCTTCTTTGTCTTGGATATAGGTCTCTGACTTTTTCTCAGTATTTGAAAAATCAATTCTGTTTTTTATCCTGATGGTAATTTCTTTAGAAATAAGAGATCATGGAGTGCCCAAGGGCTGGCCCTTGAGGGAGTCTCGGGTATGTGTGTGTGGCATGCATGCCCTCTACTGTTGTATCATAGCTGTCCCCTATCCTTGAGACCAGTCATCTGCAGAGGCTTTCTTTGACAGCCTTTTGGTGTGTGTGGGGTCTGGGCTGAATAGGCTGAGGTTTAGCTTGGTGGGATCTGGTGTGCCTGTGAACGGAGAAATTCAACCTACACAACAGAATGAAGGCCTGTAGCATTCTGTGGTCAGGGGACAGCCTGTGGACAGGGCTTTCTTCTAGTTCCCTATGGGAGAATCTGTTCTCTTAAAATGAAGCAAGGTGGATTGAGGAACACAGTACCCTATGTGTTCCATGGTTAGAATTTCGTGTTTGCAGGAGAGGCAATTAAAGCCCTCACCATCCTGTCTTTGGCCAGTAGCTCGGTCTTGATGCTGCCTGTGCGAGAGCCCCAAATTTCTTTTGCCCCCATCAAATCATCTCCAAGAACACTGCCTCTCACTAATGTACAGCCAGAACCCACCATCTTCCCACTGTGTCAGCTGGTATTGTCTCTAATCGTGGTTTCCAGGCTGTATTCACCTGGCTATTTGTTGGTGTTCTCTGCCAGAGAAATACAGTGTTCTTTTGAGTTGATATGCCAAGGCTGCTGATCTAAAATCTCCAGGCCTCAAGGCCCTTTGTTTGCATGAACTAGTACGATACAGACCCCCTGATGGTCAGAATCCATGGAATTGGAGAACGTACTCCTTGTGGGTTCCAAGTGTGCTCCGATCTCTTGTGGCTTTGTCCATTGCATTATCTCACTGCCTTCTGAATTACCAACTTCCCACTTTCCCCCTAAAATGTCTCCAATCTTCTCCCATAGTGTTTGCAACTTTTTCTCTCTTTTGCTATGGAGTTTGCTTTGTAGGCTCCAGTTCATTTCTGCCATGTTGAAGTTGATGTGGTAATCTTCCTGTTGTGTTCCTGGCTAAAGACAAGTCTGGAGTTCCAGGCACTGCTAGCATCTCACTGTCCTGAAAAAGCCCCACAGAATCTTACCCAGCCATAAGCAAGAATGAATTCTTGCCACTTGCCTCATGTGGCAGAATTGTGGTGAGCATTAGCCTATGTCACATCTATCAGTACCAGAAAGACAAATAACATACAATTATACTCTCTCATGACTGTCCAGAGACATATGAAAAAGCAAGGGAAAAAGGGACAAACAATACGACACTAACCAGGCACACAAAATGAGGTGTTTGTTGAGGTCAGCTTTGAGCGAATATGTGTTTATCAAAGAGGACAAAAGATGACATTCTTTGTGGGAAATGTGGCTGAAAGAGAGGGAATGTGAGTTTTCAAGGCATTTCAAATTGAATTGCTATCCATTAAATACCGACTTCCTATCTCCATCAATTTAATTATAATTGTTATTTGAAACACACAGACAGCACACACACACACACACACACACACACACACACACACACACACACACAGATAAGACACACAAAGATGGGGAGGAAGTGAAGAATAGCACTAATGAAGAAAACCCAAAAGAAAAAAACAGAGAGAATAGGATAAATTCCAAGACACATATTCACTCCTAAGATTAGGTCAGGAAACCTACAAAATCTCAGCTCTGTAGTAGTGACTAAAGCGTTTGAAGCAGTAATCAAACCCCTGTCAACACACAGATGGTGAGGTGCAAATCACTTCCTGTTCAACTCTTCTAGACATTTAGGGAAGGCAATGCCATTTTCTTTTCATAGATTCCACAAATGGAGGAGGTGGATGAACTCTAATTTACTAGTATAAAGACCCAATTCAAATAATGACATTTTAGGAAATAAATTATATTCCATTTCAATAATTAAACATAATAAAAATATGATTCTTTCCTTTTCTCTCTCTGTCTTCACCTGCATTTGAAAGGGCCAGCTTGTTTTTGTTTTATTATTTTGTACTGTTGAGGAAGCCAGCCTGTCATCCATCATCCATTTTTGACAGAGTATTCACTGATGCTTTAGTTCCATATATGACCTAGTACTCCTCCTAAGATATGCCAGAACTCTTCAACACCCATTAGCCAGTTCCCTCATTGCCTGCATGTCTCTTTTTTTCCTTGTCTCTCAGCTTGATTCCTCAGAGTTCTGAGTTACTCCTGGTTTGTCTCCTTCTCTGACTTATCCCCCTTCAGTTTTTCCTTCTTTCTAATAAGGGCCATGATATTCTTCCTAGGGTTCAGATGAGAGAAGCCATATGATATTTCCCTTTGTCTCCTTGCCCTTTTCATTTCACAAACCCAGTCCTGTGGCATTCATGTGAGTGCAAGAACCAAGAGTTCATCCTCCCTAATGGCTGAGGAATACTCTGTTGCCAATATGGACCACACCTTCTTTATCCACTAGTCTTTGCAAAGACATTGCAGCTTAATGCTCAGTTATGTTCAAGTGAGCCTTGCAGACCATCAATATAGACCATTAATTTTCCTTTGATTAAAGAGACTTGGTCAACAGGGTTATACCCATTAACACAGTAGGTAGAGATAAATAATGGCATCTAGGAGTGCTATACATTGCTCCTCCTTAAGGATAAGCTATTATGTATAATGTCACTCTCTCATCCACAGGATGACATACCTCAGAGAGACGGGATGATATAAAAGAGGACTTGTTGTTTCTGATATCTCTAGATATTTCAGAAGAAATAGGAAACTTTGCCACCTCTGGAGAAAGGTTGGCCTAAAAGATCATTTTCCTGGGCCACTCTTGTAAGTATTTAGTGAAGGCATTGTCATGTCCTCTCATCAAATCCAGAGATGGAAGAGGCGGGTAAATTCTATTTCACAAGAATAAAGGCCCAAATCAAAGAAGGACATTTTAGGAAACCCACCCAATGTCATTTAAATAAGGATAGATAATAAACAATATAATTCTTTCCTTTTCTCCCTGACTTCCTTTGGTTTTGAGAGGGCCACATTGTTTTCCTCTGAAATTATGTTGTTGTTGTTGCTGTTCTGTTGCGAAAGCCTGCCTAACATCCATCATCCATTTTTGACAGAGTATTCACGGATGCTTTTGTTGCATTTACGTCCTAGTGCTCCTCCTAATATATGCCACAACTCCTGTCCATCCATTAAGCAGTTCTCTTTTCGGTAACCCTCAGCTGGATTCTCAGAATCCTGATTCACTCATGGTGGGTCTCCTTTTCTGACTTCTTGCCCTTCAGTATTGCCTTCCTTTACTAGGACCAAGGTATTCCTCCCGAGGCCATATTATGGGAAGCCATATAATATTTCCCTTTGTCTGCTTGCCTTTTCCACTTCCCATCTGCAGGCCATGGGACCTTCTTGTCAAGGGAAGGTCCAGGGGTTCATTCGCTTCTACGCCTACAAATACTGTGGTGCCGAAATGGACCCAAACTTCCTTATCCACTAGTCCCTGCAAATGCATTGCGGCTCACTCCAAAGGTCTGCTCGAATGGGCCTTGCAAGCCATCGGTATAGGCCGTCCCTTTACTTCTGACTAAAGAGACTTGGACAACATGTCTATACCCGTTACCACAAGTACAGTTAACTAATAATGACAAGGGTTTCGGTCCAGGCCTCTTCATTGAGAGTTAGCTCTGATGCAGAATGTCACTCTCCTGGAAGACTTTGCAAAGGTGTTTAAGGGAAATCCAGGTACACAGAGGCCTAATATCTTAGCCGCGTGTTTCAGAACACTAGGAGACGAGGCCACAGACAGCACCATATATAGATGCCCACACCTTTTACCTCGGAAAGGGACTTTCAGTACCTTAGTTATCACCGACCCATAGGCAAAAGATGCTGACAAAGTACCTCTCACCAACAGGACGACAAACCCCACGGAGAGCTGCTGATACCCGCGAGGCCTCACCTTTTCTTGAGATATCTAGAAATTGTAGTGGAAAAGGACACCTTGCCGTCTCTGGGGATATGTTGGCCTAAAGGAAGGTTTACTGAATGTCATTTTCCTTCCTCTATGTCTCCAGAAAGGGGAAGTTGGACATTAACCTACAAGACATCCTGAGTTCTTGATCAGGTTCAGAGGGCTCTTTTTCTGTCCTTCCCGGGGCTTCCTACTTAAAGCCATAGGACACCAAGTTCATGGGACAGGGACAGCTGCTTCAGTGAAGCCAGCATATGTGATGTCACAAAGCTTTGAGTTCATAGCAACCACTCCTCATCAACCCAGGCCTGATCACTACACTTGACTGGAGTAGTCATGGGTGGGCCAAGAGGACCCCAAGCTGTCCCAAACCGCTGGAGCCGCCTGGGTCTCTCACCAAGGCAGTTTGCGAAGCGAGTCGGTGTCACCTTCTCCATGGCCCAATTCATAGTGTTTGGCCGTGACTGTCAGCACCAGCCCTCTGGACCTCGGAGAAAGGCAGGAATCCGCCATTCTATCTAAGGGCCAAGGTATTCCTCCCGAGGCACATATTGTGGGAAGTCATATAATATTTCCCTTTTTCTGCTTGCCATTTCCATTACCCCTGCCAGGCAAGGGCCATTCATGTCAAGGCAAGGTCCAGGGTTTCATTCACTTCGACGGTTGAAGAATACTGTGGTGTCGAAATGGACACAAACTTCCTGATCCACTCGGCATTGCAAGGGCATTGCTGCTCACTCCAAAGGTCTGCTCGAATTGGCCTTGCAAGCCATCGGTATAGGCTATCCCTTTCCTTCTGACTAAAGAGACTTAGTCAACATGCCTATACCCGTTACCACAACAAGTACAGTTAACTAATGATGACGACGGGTGCGGTCAAGGCCTCTTCCTTAAGAGAAAGCTCTGATGCAGAATGTCATTCTCCTCAACGACTTTGCAATGTTTTTTAAGTGAAAGCCGGGTAGACAGAGGACAAGTCCCTTAGCCGCGTGTTTCAGAACACTAGGAGACGAGGCCACAGACGACACCATATATCGATGCCCTCACCTTTTTCCTCGAAAAGGGACTTTCCGTCCCTTAGTCATCACTGACCCATAGGCTAATGGCGCTGACAAAGGAAGCTCTCACCCACAGGATTTCAAACCCCACGTGGAGCTCTCATTCCCAGGACGCCTCACCGTTTCTTAGAATCTCTAGAAATTGTAATGGAAATAGGACACCTTGCCGTCTCAAGGGATATGTTGGCCTAAAGGAAGGTATAATGAATGTCATTTTCTTTCCACTTTGTCTCTAGAAAGGGGAAGGGGTACATTATCCCACAAGAGAAACCTGAGTTCTTGTTCAGGCTCAGAGGGCTCCTGTTCTGTCCTTCCCAGGGCTTCCTACCTTAAGCCATAGGACACCAAGGTCATGGGAGAGGGACAGCTGCTTCAGTGAAGCCAACATCTGTGATGTCACAAAGCTTTGAGGTCATAGCAACCACTTCTCATCAACCCAGGCCTGATCATTACACTTGGCTAGAATATTCATGGGTGCACCAAGAGGCCCTTACTGTCCCTAACTGCTGGAGCTGCCTTGGGTCTCTCACCAAGGCTGTTTATAATGTGAGTCGGAGTACCTTCTCCATGGCCCAATTCATAGTGTTGGTCGTGACTGTCAGCACCAACCCTCTGGACTCCAAAGAAAGGCAAGCATCCTTCATTCCATCTTAGCCATGACAGGCCAAGAAACAATCATACTGCCAACAAAACCTCAGGGGAGGATATCCGAGCCCTGTGCATGGGTGAGGAGTTTACACACAAATTCGGAGCTCCTGAACAGGAAAAGGGCCACCCAAAGAAAGCTCAATGTGAACCCCTGCACCGTGCTAAATACATGTCTGGATTATTCCACAGCGAGGACACGAGTACCTGGAGCTTCTCCAGAAACGGTGCCAAAAAGACAACCCAAAATCCAAAAAGACCATGCATCCAAGGCAGAATCTACACCCTAGAAAATAGGTCCAGGATAGACTCATGTGCTTGGAGTCCACAGGAGCCAACACAGAGAGTGTTTGAAGAGACCCTTAGCCCAAGTGAAGCCATCTCAAAGACTTCCTAGTCCGTTTCAGGAAGACAACTTGTATGTCCAAAAGGACACATTGAAGAGGATTCGAATGTGGAAGAACCTGGAGCACCCCCTCAGGGTGGAGCAGCTACCCTTTGTGGAACTGCATGGAGATGTGGCAGCACCAGCCTGCCTTCACCTCTCATGACCATCCCCCAAATGGTTTCATGCGATAAGCAAGCATTGCCTCTTGTGTAAGATAGGCATGTTCCAATGGAGCCCTGAGAGAATGCACAATGTGTCAACACGGGGTCAGTACAGCATGACAGACATCAGATGCTGCAGGTTGGTGAGGAGATCCAGGATGACAAAGAACAGGAGAATGAATAAGGAGCTCTGAGGGAAGGTTGAGCATTTAAGAATGGTGGGAGGCTCTCTGTACCTGGCTGCCTTCCATCGGAACCTAGGTCCAAATTCAATAAAACATCCTCAGGCCCCAATCAATTATTGTGCACTGGTTTTGTCTTTGTTATCTTGTCCCATGATGCACATGCACGTACTGGACAGAGAAGAAGATTGATACTAATCAGGGGGTGGAGCTGGAGAGGGAGGAGCTTACTTGCCCCAGAGCTGATAACCTGAGAACAAAGTCAATGCCCAGACCCTGGAAACCTGAGTTGATCTGAAGGCCGCCTCTAAACTGATGGACACAACCCGGACCCAACCTTTGACTTCTGAATACCTCCTGGTTCTAGACAATAACCGCTGCTTTATGTTCAGAAATTCAGGGAAAAGGATATTGGCTTGGCAGGTGTTGCTTGATCTATCCGGTGTACTTCGAGAGCTCTGTAGCTTTTCCTCTTAAGTCAGTGACTGGGCTATGGACAAACAATTCTCCGATTCCTATTTGCCAAAGAGAATACCTCATTGCCTAGATTTTCCAGGGGTAATGACACTATGTCTTTTGGTGCTCTGCTTCTGTCAAAGGTGATGGGAGTCCTCTATGCCTCTGATTCTGCACCTCTGTCTTTGCTCCCAGATGAGGGTCCTTTTCAGCCCCGATTTCTCCAATCTATAATCAGCCCTCTTTTATTTCTCTCACTCTTACTTCTACTACAAGAGGCATCTATTCAATTCCTTGGAGATTCCCTAAGCTCATTATCATGTTCCATCATTCTGCCTTCTCTCTTAGAATTTGCGTCCTATTTTCTAGGCTTGTTCTTCCCGGTCCTTAATTGGATCCTCTACTTCTGCCATTTCCCTGACTTTGCATTCAGTCTGCTACCAATCTTCTCTTCAGGAGCTCTTTAGGTTTTTTTTATCTTTATCAGTTTTATCTCTGTGGTTTGAGACTCTCTGATATCTTCTATGTTTTCTGTACAGCAAGTATCCAGGCCGCTGCTTTCAATCCCGCATCAGGCTGGTTCTATGTAGGGGTTTCACTCCGATTGCCTAGCCATGATCGTTTCTTGTTCTTTTACATGGCATCAATTGATTCTTCCATCTTTGAACTGGATCTAGGTCTCTGTCTCCTCTATGTATTCAAAAACCTCATTCTGTTTTCTACCTGAGGGTATTTTATTTAGGAAAAGATATCAGTGAGCTACCTAGGGCTGGTCCTTAAGGTTTCTTGAGTTCGTGTGTGTCTGTGTGTCTCTCTGAGTTTGTGTGTGTGTATGTGGCATGCATGCCATCTGCTGTTTCTGCTGTGGCTGACCCTGTCCTTGAGGCCAGTCATTCTCAGTGTCTCTCCTTTCCTACCTTTTTTTCTGTTTGGGGTCCGGGCTGAATATGCTGAGGTTCACCTTGGTGGTCTCTGGTGTGCCTGTGTCAGGAGACATTCCACCAACTCAACAGAACGTAGGCATGCAGAATGCTGTGAACAGAGGAGAACATGTGGTCAATGCTTTCCTCTCAACCCCTATGGGAGAGTCTCTTCTCCTTGGACTAAGCATCTTAGACTGAGGAAAGCAGTCCTCCAGGTGCTTCACGTTTGGGATTTCGTGTTGGCATGGAAGGCAGCCAATGTCCTAACCTACTGTCTTGGCCAGTAGCACTGTCTTGATGCTGCTGGTGTGAAAGCCCAAAATTTATTATGTCCACATTAAGACATCTCCAGGAAAACTGCCTTTCACAGATGCACTCCCACGACTCACCATCTTACCCTGCGTCTCCTGGTATTGTCTCTGACCATTGTCTCCAGGCTGTCTGCACCTGGTTGCTTGTTGGTGTCTTATGAAGGAAAATATGATGTTATTTCAATGTGATATCTGCGAAGACTGCTGATCTGAAAACTCCAGCCTTCAAGCCTTGTGTTGTCAAATACAAGGGCCCTTAAGATCCTATGCGTGTCACAGCCAACAGCCCTAGGAAATAGGTTCTTTGTAGTTTCTGAGTGTGCCCTGCTCTCCTGTGCCTTGTTCCTCTGCATAGGCTCACGGCCTCTGATCCACAAACCAACCAAATCTTCCCTGAGCCATGTCTCCAACCTTCTCCCATCATCTCTATGACTTCCGTTCTCTTTCGCTTGGAGTTTACCTTGTAGGCTTCAGGACAATTTCCACCCCATTGCATTTGTCATGGTCATCTTCCTGTTGCCTTCATGGCTAAAGACACGCATGATGTAATTAGACATTACTACCATCTCACTGTCCTCCATGTCACCACAAATTTGTACTGAGACATAAGCAAGAATGAATTATTCCACTTGTCTTATATGGCAGTGTTGCAGAGAGCATTGTGCTTCGTCACATCTATCATTCTCAGAAAGACAACAAACAGACGATTTCACTAACTCATGACAGTCAAGAAACATACAAAAAAGCAAGGGTATCAGGACAAACAGTAAGACTCTAATGAGGAACTGAAATGGTGGTGTTTGTTTGAAGTCAGTTTTGTGAGAACACGTGTTTCTCAAAGAGGACAACAGATGACAATCCTTGTAGGAGATTGTCCTGAAACTGATGGATTGTGAGTTTTCAAGGCATATCAAATTGAATTGCTACCCATAAGAGACGGATTTCTTATCTCTCGTATTTTAGTAATAAAATACAGACAACACAAACATTAACACATGCTTATGCACACACACATGAAAACACACAAGGAAAAGACATGCAAGAGATGGGGAGGAAGCGAGGAATTGTACCAATGAAGCAAACGCAAAGAAAATACCATAAAGGGGAAAGGCAAATAGAATCCAAGTGAGAAGCCAACCGAAATGAGAAAAGGAACTATTACCTATCAATAATTCCTTCAGTATTCAGAACCAAAGTCTCCCGTCAATACAAACAGTTTGTAGCAGTGGTTGAAATTCCAAAACAAACAAAAAAAGGTAGAAAACATCCAAAGAAAACAACAAATATTAAACAAGCTCGACCTTCTGTTGCCCATAGTAGATTTTCCTCGACTATAAAGTTAGTCATAGCTTGCAAGTGAAGAAATCGGGAAGATGTAGGTTATGCTTTATCCAAGGAGAAGAGAGCCATTGTGTTTGTGCCTAAGTCAGCGAGAGTGATTTTATGCCCTCGAGAGACAAAAGATTAGAGGAAGGTGTTTTGTCTTGATGGAGCATCAACACAACAGAAACCGGGAAGAATTGCCAACATATACACCACGAAAAAGGGTTTATCTAAACGTTGGAAGCCTATGAACACACAGGAAGGGAGATGGCGGCTTTTATCCCATATGTTGGCAACTATGATATCCACATTAAGCACAGGACAGATCATCTGGTTGGGAAAGTGCTAAGGAATAAGAGATGTCCACATGGTCTCTCGAAACCACCTGAACTTTGGGGATCCACGAGTAAGATTGAGTCTGAGGACAATAAAATATATTCTTCCTAGTGGCAGAACTAACTTTGTCTATTGCAGGTCATGAACTCGAGTCCAACTCCAGTCGTAATTCCTGGAAGAGAAGTCAAACCTATTCTGTCCACTTATGATCACGAAGGTATGAAAATAGGAAGATATCACTTTCAAATGTAAATACAGCCAGACACTAAATGTTGGAAAACACAACACACTCACGAACTAGCAAAATATGCAAGAAAGAAAATCCAAAGGAAAAGCAGAAAGAGCCATGAACGAAGGAATGAAGGAACGAAGGAAATACAAACAAACCAATAGAAAAAAAAATCAGGAGATCCCACACTTACATTTGAAAATAAGAACAAACCGCCAAAGCCATTACTGGGAAAAAAACAGGGAGACGAGCACACAGCTCACAGTATGAAACCAAATGACATGTGGTAGAAATGAAAAAAGAATAACCTAAGAGGCACATCCACACATTTATGCTAGCAAATCCAGAAACTGAGAGAAAAGGATAAATTCCCAGACACATAGAAACTCCCACAATTAGGTCAGGAAACCTACAAAATTTCAGCTCTCTAGTAGTGACTGGAGCGTTTGAAGCAGTAATCCTACACCTCCCAACACACAGAAGGCCAGGTCCAAGTCATTTTCCTGGGCCACACTTCTAAGTAATTAGCGAAGGCCTTGTCATGTCCTTTCATCAATTCCAGAGATGGAAGAGGCGGGTAGACTGTAATTCACAAGGATAAAGACCTAATTCAGAGAAGGACATTTTAGGAAACCAATCCAAAGTCATTTCAATAAGGAAAGATAATAAAGAAATATAATGCTTTCCTTTTCTCCCTGTGACTACCTTTGGTTTTGAGAGGGCCAGAATGCTTTTCTCTGAATTTTTGTTGTTGTTTTTGCTGTTCTGTTGAGAAAGCCTGCCTATCATCCATCATCCGTTTTTGAAAGAGTATTCACGGATACTTTAGTTGCATGTACGTCCTAGTACTCCTCTTAATATGCCACACCTCTGAACACCCATTAAGCAGTTCTCTTTCCTGTAACCCTCAGCTTGGTTCTCAGAGTCCTGAGTCACTCCTGGTGGGTCTCCTTCTCTGACTTCTTCCCCTTCAGTTTTCCCTTCCTTTACTAAGGGCCAAGGAATTCCTCCCGAGGCACATTGTGGGAAGCCATATGATATTTCCCTTTGTCTGCTTCCCTTTTCCATTACCCCTCAGGCAGGCAAGTGACATTCATGTCAATGCAAGGTCGAGGGGTTCATTCACTTCGATGGCTGAGGAATACTGTGGTACTGAAATGGACTCAAACTTCCTGATCCACTAGTCCTTGCAAGGGCATTGTGGCTCACTCCAAAGGTCTGTTTGAATGGGCCTTGGAAGCCATCGGTATAGGCCATCCCTTTCCTTCTGACTAAAGAGACTTGGTCAACATGTCTATACGCATTACAACAACAAGTACAGTTAACTAATGATGACAACGGGTGCGGTCCAGGGCTCTTCCTAAAATATTAGATCTGAGCAGAATGTCACCCTCCTCGCAGACTTTGCAAACTGCTTAAGGGAAAGCCAGGTAGACAGAGGCCTAATCACTTAGCAGCGTGTTTCAGAGCACTAGGAGACGAGACCACAGATGGCACCATATATCGATGCCCTCACCTTTTCCCTCAAAAAGGGACTTTCCGTCCCTTAGTCATCACTGACCCACAGGCAAAAGACGCTGAAAAAGGATTCTCTCACCCACAGGATGACAAACCCCATGGAGAGCTGCTCATACCCGCGAGTCCTCACCATTTTTTGAGATCTCTAGAAATTGAAGTGGAACTAGGACATTTTATTGACTCCACGGAAATGGTGGCCTAAATGAAGGTATACTTATTGTCATTTTCTTTCCTCTTTGTCTCTAGAAAGGGGAAGTGGGACATTATCCCACAAGAAAAACCTTAGTTCTTGTTCAGGCTCAGAGGGCTGTTGTTCTGTCCTTCCCGGGGCTTCCTACCCAAAGCCATAGAATACCAAGTTCATGGGAGAGGGACAGCTGCTTCAGTGAATCCAGCATCTGTGATGTTACAAATCTTTGAGGTCGTAGCAACCACTCCTCATCAACCCTTGCCTGATCAGTACACTTGGCTATAGTAGTCATGGGTGGGCAAGAGGATCAGAGCCGTCCCAAACCACTGCAGCCTCCTGGGTTTCTCATCAAGGCAGTTTGCAAAGCGAGTCGGTGTCACCTTCTCCATGTCCCATTTTGTAGAGTTTGCTCGTGAATGTCAGCACTAGCCCTCTAGACTCCGGAAAAAGGCAAGCATCGCTCATTCCATCAGGGCCACTCAAAGAAATCTCAAAATGAACCCCTGCAACTATGCCAAAACATGTCTGGAGTCTTCCACAGCGAGGAACGAGACCTCGAGTGTCTCCATATACGGTGCCAACAAGGCATCCCAATCTTCCAAAATGACCATGCATCCAAGGCAGACTCTACACCCTAGAACCTGAGGTCCAGGGTTGACTCATGTACTTGGAGTCCACAGGAGCAAACGGAGAGCATGTTGGAAGAGACCCGTTGCCCAAGTGAAGCCATCTGAAAGACTTCTGTGTCCGTTACAGGAGGACAACTTGTATGTCCAAAAGGACGCATTGAAGAGGACTCAAATGTGGAGGATCCTTGAGCACTCCCTCAGGGTGGAGCAGCTACCCTCTGTGGTACTGCATGGAGATGTGGCAGCACAAGCCTGCCTTCACCCTCTCATAACCATCCCCCAAATGGTTTCATGCGATAAGCACACAGTGCCTCTTGCGGAATATGGGCATGTTCCTTGGAGCCCGATAGGATGCATAATGTGTCAACAAGGGGTTAGTAGAGCATGACAGACAACGGATGCTGCGAGTTGGTGAGGAGATCCAGGAAAACAGAGAACAGGAGAATGAACAAGGGATCTCCGAGTGAAGGTCGGGCATTGTAGGATGGTGTGAGGTTCTCTGTACCTGGCTGCCCTCCATAGGAACCTAGGTCCAAATTCAATAAAACATACTCAAGACCCAGTCAATTATTGTTCACTGGTTTTGTCTTTGTTATCCTGTAAAACTATGTGCATGCTCAAATTGGACAGAGAGGCAGAGAGTTCCCTATCAGGGGGTGGAACTGGAGAGGGAGAAGCTTACTTGCTTCTGAGAAGAGAACCAGAGACCAGATACAATACCAAGACCCTGGAATCATGAATTGATCTGAAGTCCACCTCTGGTCTGATGAACACAACCCGGGACTCAACCATTGACGTCTGAGTACCTCCTGGTTCTAGACAAGAGAGCTGCTCTGTCATTGATCAAAAATGCAGGGGATAAGGATTTTGGCTTGGGCTGGTGTTGCTTGAGCTATCCTGGCCTGCTGAGAGCTGGTATAGCTTTTCCTCTTGAAGTCAGTGACTGGGCTATGGACAAACTATTCACCCATGACTATTGCCGAAAGATATTCCTCCATGCCTAGATTTTCCAGGGGGAGTGACACTATGTCTTTTTGTGCTCTGTTGCTGTGAAAGGAGATGAGAGTCCTCTGTACCTCTGATTCCGGACCTCCATTTCTGCTCCCAGATGAGAGTCATTTTCGACCCCGATTTCTCAAATCCATGTTCAGACCTCTTTTCTTTTTCTCACTTTTACTTCTCCTACAAGAGCACCTCTTTCAATTCCTTGGAGATGATGATTCCCTAAGCTCATCTCATGTTCCATCATTCTGCCTTTTCTCTTAGAATTTGCTTCCTTAATTTCTAGGCTTATTAATCCCAGTCACTATTTGGATCTTCAAATTATGCCGTGTTCCCGGACTTTACATCCAGTCTCCAACCAATGTTCTCTTCAAGAGCTCTTTATGTTCTTTTATCTTTATCAGTCTTACCTCTGTGGTTCGAGACTCTCTGATATCTTCTATGTTTCCGGATGGACAGGGAGTATCCAGTCCGCTGCCTTCAATACACCACCGGGCGTGTTCTATGTAAGGGTTTCACTCTGATTGCCTAGCCATGATCATTTCTTGTTCTTTTTTTTCTGGCATCAATTGATTCTTCCATCTTTTGTTTGATATAGGTCTCTGTCTCTGATCTGTATTCGAAAAACGCATTTTGTTTTCTAAACTGAGGGTAATTTCTTTAGGAAGAAGAGAACCTGGAATCCCCACGGACTAAACTTTAAGGTTTGTCAAAGTGTTTGTCGTGTGGATGTGCGTGTGTGTGTTTGTGTGTGCATGTGTGTGGCATGCATGCCATCCACTGTGTGTTGTGGCTGACTCTGACCTTAAGGCCAGTCATCTGTAGTGTCTCTCCTGGCCTGCTGTTTGATGTGTTTGGTGTCCAGGCTGAATATGCTGAAGTTTACCTTGGTGGGCTCTGGTGTGCTTGTGAATGGAGACATTCCACCAACTCAGCAGAATGCAGGCTTCCAGAATGCTGTGTTCAGAAGAGAGCATGTGGTTAAGGCTTTCTTCTTGTCCCCTATGGGAGAATCTGTTCTCCTTGGACTAAGCAACTTGGACTGAGGAAGGCAGTCCTCCAAGTGATCCACGGATTGGATTTTGTGTTGGCAAGCTAGGCAGCAAATGTCCTCACCATCCTGCTTGGCCAGTAGCTTGGTCTTGATTTTGCTGGTGCAATAGTCCAAAATTTACTGAGACATCGCCATGAACAATGCGTTTCACAGATGCAGTGACAGGACCCACCATCTTCACACTGCGTCTCCTGGTATTGTCTCTGATCATGGTCTCCAGGCTGTCTGCACCTGGATGCTTGTTGGTGTCCTATGCAGGAAAAAGATGGTGTACTTCCGAGTTTTGTCTGCCAAGCCTGTTGATCTGAAAACTCTCACTGTCAAGCCTTGTGTTGTCCAGAACTCGTACCCTTCAGACCATGTGCACTTCACAGCCAATGGCACTAGGAAACAGGTTCCTTCTGGGATCCCAGTGTGCCCTGCTCTCCTGTGCCTTTGTCCTCTGCTTGGGATCACTGCCCTCTGCTTACCGAACCACCCAAATCTGCCATGAGCAATATCTCCCACCTTCTCTCATAGGCTCTGTGACTACCTTTCTCTTTCTCTGTGGACTTTACTTTGTAGGCTTCAGGTCAATTTCCACTGCATTGCAGTTGTTTGTGGTCATCTTCCTGTTGCCTTCATGGTTGAAGACAATCTCGAGGATATTAAACACTACTACCATCTCACTGTTCTTCAAGTTACCGCAAATTCTTACTGACACATAAGCAAGAATGAATTCCTCCACTTCCCTCATGTGGCAGTGTTGTGGAGAGCATTGGGCTTCCTCACATCTATCACTCTCATAAATACAACAGACCATTTCACTCCCTCATGACAGTCACGAAATATATGAAAAAGCAAGGGGTACAGGGAAAAACAATAAGACTCTAATGAGTCACCCAAAATGTGTTTATTTGAAGGTAGTTTTGTGAGAATACGTGTTTATTAGAGAGGACAAAAGATGATTTACCTTGCAGAGGTTGTTCCTGAAACAGATGGAATGTGAGTTTTCAGGGCATATCAAATTGAATTGTTATCCATAAGAGACCGGATTCCTATCTTGAAATTTAATAGAAATTGTATATGATACACACACAGATCACACACAATTTAACACATGCACATGCACACACAGACAAATATACACATACAGATAATATACGCAAAAGATGGGGAGGTAGTGAGATCGCACTAATGAAGTAACCACAAAGAAAATACCTTAAAGGAGAAAGGCAAAGAGATTCCTAGTAAGAAGCCAATCGAAATGACAAAGTGAACTACTTACCTATCAAAAATTCATTCATCATTCAGGATTAAGTCTCCCAACAATACAAACAGTTTGTTGAAGTGGTTGAAATTACAAAAAAAAAAAAAAAGACAGAAAAGATCCATAAGAAAACAACAAATATTAAACAACTCGACCTCTGTTGCCCATAGGAGATATCCTTCTGCTATAAAAATACACATAGCCTGAAAATGAAGAAATTAGGAAGATGTAGGTTATGCTCTTGCCAAGGAGAAGAGAGCCAAAATGATTGTGCCTAAGTCAGCTAGATGTATTTTATACGTTCGAGAGACAAAAAGATTAGCAGAAGGTGTTCTGTCTTGATGGAGCATCCAAACATCAGAAACCTGGAAAAATTGCCAACATATACGCCACGAACATGCGTGTATTTAAACGTTGGAAGCCTATGAACAACAGGAAGAGAGATGCGGTCTTTAATCCAATATTGTTCGTGACTATGATATACACGTTAAGCACAGGACAGATCATCTGGATGGCAAGGTGGTAAGGAATAACAGACGTCCCCATGGGCTCTCTAGAATACCTGAACTTTGGGGATCTGTGAGTGAGATTGTGTCTCAGGGAACAATAAGATATGTTCTTCCCAGGGGCAGACCTAACTTTGTCTATCCCAGGTCATGAGCTCAAGTCTAAATCCAGTCATAATTCTGGGAAGAGAAGTAAAAAGCTATCTTGTGCACTAATGATCACGAAGGTATGAGAACAGAAAGATATCACTCTCAAATTGGAATACAGCCAGACACTAAAAGTTGGAAAACACAACACACTCACGAATGAGCAATGAATGCAAGAAAGTAAATCCAAAGGAAAAGCAGAAAGAGCCATGAAATGGAACGTCAAGAAACTCATGGGATGATGCCAAAACATTTTATGGGGAAACCATATAGGGTTAAATGCATGCATTTCCAAAACTTAAATACACCGGAAAAAAAAAAAAAAAAAGCAACCTAACTGGATGCCTGAAGGAACAACAAGAAGAACCGAATTCCAGAGTTAAGAGAAAAAATGAAATCATACATATGATTATTGAATTAAAGAAACACAAACCAACAAATAGGAAAAAAATCAGTAGATCTCACACTTCAGTTTTGAAATCATGAACAAACCACAGAAGACATTACTGGGATAAAACAGGGAGACAAGCAAACAGCTGAAATTATGAAACCATGTGACAACTGGTAGGAAAAAAAAAAAAAAAAGAATAACCAAAGAGGCACATCCACACATTTATGCTAACAAATCCAAGAAGAGAGAAAAGATTAAGTTCCCAGACACATAGACACTCCCAAGATTAGGCAAGGAAACCTACAAAATCTCAGCTCTCTAGTGTTGACTGAAGCGTTTGAAGCAGTAATCCAACACCTGCCAACACACAGAAGGCCAGGTTCAAGTCATTTTCCTGGGCCACTCTTCTAGGTATATAGCGAAGGCATTGTCCTGTCTTCTCATCGATTCCAGAGATGGAAGAGGCGGGTAGACTCCAATTTACAAGGATAAAGATCCAATTCAGTTAAGGACATTTTAAGAAAACAAATCCTATGCCATTTCAATAAGGAAAGATAAATAAAAAATAATTCTTTCCTTTTCTCCTTGTGCCTTCTTTTGGTTGTGAAAGGGCCAGATTAATTTCCTCTGAATTGTTGTTTTTCTTGTTGCTCTTCGTAGAGAAATCCTGCCTATCATCCATCATCCGTTTTTGACAGAGTATTCACGGATACTTTAGTTGCATTATGACCTAGTGCTCCTCCTAATATATGCCAAAACTCCTGAACACCCATTAGCAGTTCCCTCATTCCCTGCATGTGTCTCTTTTCTGTAATCCGCAGGTTGGTTCTCATGGTCCTGAGTCACTACGGGTGAGTCTCCATTTCTGACATCGTCCCCTTCAGTTTTCCATTCCTTTACTAAGGGCAAAGGTATTCCTCTGGAGGCATATGTAGTGGGAAGCTATATGATATTTCCCTTTGTCTGCTTGCCTTTTCGATTTCACATTAGCGAAGCATGGGACATTCATGTCAAGGCAAGGTCCAGGGGTTCATTTTCGTCCACGGCTGAATAAATACTGTGCTGCCAAAATGGGCCAAAACCTTCCTTATCCACTAGTCCTGCAAGAGCATTGCGGCTAGCTCCAAAGGTCTGCTCGAGTGGCCCTTGCAAGCCATCAATATATGCCGTCCATTTCCTTCTGAATAAAGAGACTTGGTAAACATATCTATACCCGTTACCACAACAAGTACAGTTAACTAATGATATCCATGGGTGCGGTCCAGGCCTCTTCCTTAGAGATAGCTCTAATGCAGATTGTCACTCACCTCAAAGACTTTGCAAGGGGTTTAAGGGAAAGCCAGGTAGACAGGCCCCAATTCCTTAGCTGCGTGTTTCAGAATACTAGAAATGAGGCCACACACCACACCATATATCGATGCCCTCACCTTTTTCTTTGAAAAGGGGCTTCTGTCCCTTAGTCATCACTGACCCATAGGCAAAAGACGCTGAAAAAGGTCGCTTTCACCCACAGGATGACACCCCACTGAGAGCTGTTGATATCCATGAAGCCTCACCGTGTCTTGATCTCTAGAAATTGTAGTGTAAATAGGACACCTTGCCGTCTCTGGGGAAATGTTGGCTTAAGGAAGGTATACTGAACGTCATATCCTTTCCTCTTTGTCTAGAAATTGGAAGAGGGACTTTAACACATAAGACAACCTGGGTTCTTGCTCAAGCTCCAAGGGCTCTTGTTCTGTCCTTCCCGGGGCTTCCTACCTAAAGCCATAGGACATTAAGGTCATGGAGAGGGACAGCTGCTTCAGTGAAGCCAGCATCTGTGATGTCACAAAGCTTTGATGTCATTTCAACCACTCCTCATTAACCCACACCGCATCACAACACTTCACTAGAGTATTTTTGGGTGGGCCAAGACGAACCCAAGCCGTCCCAAACTGCTGGAGACGCCTGGGTCTCTCACCCAGGCAGTTTACAATGCGATTCGGTTTCACCTTCTCCATGGACGAATTCGCAGTGTTTGGTTGTGACTCTCAGCACCAGCCCTCTGGACTCTGGAGAAAGGCAAAAATCCCTCATTCCATCTTAACCAGGATAGGCCAAGAATCAATCAGACTGCAAGCAAGCCTCAGTGGAGGAAATCCTGGCCTTTGTAAGGGTAGGCCCTTCCACCTAATCATGGATCTTCTGAACAGGAAGAGGGCCACCCAAGGAAAGCTTAAAGTGAATTCCCACAACCTTGTAGAGACAAGTCTGGAGTTCAATAGGGAGTACTCTAGTACCTCGAGCGTCTTGAGAAACAGTGCCAACAGACCTCCCAAACTTCCAAAATTACCATGCATCCAAGGAAGACTATACACCTTAAGATCCAGAATGGACTCATGTATGTGGAGTCCACAGGAGCAAAATGAGAGCATGTTGGAAGAGATCCATATCCCAAATGAAGCCATCTGAAAGACATTCATACCCGTTTCAAGAAGACAACTTATATGACCAAAAGGACTCATTGAAGAGCATTTGAATGTGGAAGAACCTTGAGCACTCCCTCAGGGTGGAGAAGCTACCATCTGTGGAATGCATGGAGATGTGGCAGAACAAGCCTGCCTTCACCCTCTCATGACCATCCCCTAAATGGTTTCATGATATAAGCAAACAGTGTCTCTTGCAGAAGACGGGCATGTTCTAATATAGCCAGGAGAAGAAGTACAATGTGTCAACAAGGGGTCAGTACAGCGCAACAGACAGCGAATGCTGCAGGTTGGTGAGGAGATCCAGGAAGACAAAGAACAGGAGATTGAACAAGGGAGCTCTGAGAGAAGGTCGGCCATTTTAAGATGGTGGGAGGTTCTCTGTACCTGGTACCCTCCATAGGAACCTAGGTCCAAATTCAATAAAACATCCTCTGGCCCCAGTCAATTATTGTGCCTAGTTTTGTTTTTCTTTTCTTGTCAATATATGAACATGCGCGTATTGGACAGAGAGTCAGGGAGATCACAGTGAGGGGGTGGAGCTGGAGAGGGAGAAGCTTACTTGCCGCTGAGCAGAGAACCTGAGAGCAGAGTCAATGCCAAGACCCTGGAATTATGAGTTGATCTGAAGGACGCCTCTGAACTGATGGACACAACCCGGGACCCAACCATTGACTTCCAAATAACTCCTGTTTTTATACAAGAACCGCTGATCTGTCATTTTTTAGAAATACAGGGGATAACCTTTTGTCTTAGGCTGGTGTTGCTTGGGCTGTAAGGCCTGCTTTGAGAGCTGGTATAGCTTTTCCTCTTGAAGTCAGTGACTGGGCTATGGACAAACTATTCTCCCATGCCTATTTCCCGAAAGAGAATTCCTCCATGCCTAGATTTTCCAGGGGGAATTACACAATGTCTTTTGGTGCTCTGCTTCTGTATAAGTTGATGAGAATCACCTGTGCCTCTGATTCTGGACTTCTGTTCCTGCTCCAGATGAGGGTCATTTTCAGCCACGATTTCTAAAATCCATGTTCAGCCCTCTTTTCTTTCTCACACTCTTATTTCTCCTACAAGAGGCACCTCTTTCAATTCCTTGGAGTTAATGATTCCCTAAACTCATTGTCATGTTCCGTCATTTTGCCTACTCTCAAGAATTTGCTTCCTTATTTTCTAGGCTTGTTCCTCCCGGTCACTAATTGGATCCTCTATTTCTGCCATGTTCCCGGACGTTGCATCCAGTCTCCTACCAATCTTCTCTTCAGTAGCTCGTTATATTCTTTTATATTTTCAGTTTTATCTCTGTGGTTCGAGTCTCTCTGATATCTTCTATGTTTTCTGATGTACAGAGAGTATCCAGGCCGCTGCTTTCAAAACCTTAGGCTTTTTATATGTAGAAATTTCATTCTGATATTCTAGCCTGGATAATTCCTTTTTCTTTTACCTTGGCATCAATTGATTCTTCCATATTTGCCTTGGATCTAGGTCTCTGTATTCCTCTCCGTATTTGAATATCTCATTCTGTCTTCTATCCTGAGGTTAATTTCTTTATAAAGGTGAGATCCCGGAGTGACCAAGGTTTGACCCTTTAGGGATTTCGGGGTGTGTGTGTGTGTGTGTGTGTGTGTGTGTGTGTGTGTTTGTGTATGTGTATGGCATGCATGCCATCTGCTGTTGTGTACGTCTGACCATTCCTTGAGACCATTCAACTGCTAGGGCCCTCCTTTCCTGACGTTTGATTTGATTTTGGTCCGGGCTGAATATGCTGAGGTTCACCTAGGTGGGCTCTGGTGTTCCTGTTTAAGGAGACATTCCACCAACTCAAAAGAATGCAGGCCTGCACAATGCTGTGTTCAGAAGAGAGCATGTGGTCAAGGCTTTCTTCTTGTGCCCAATGGGAGAGTCTATTCTCCGTGGACTAAGCATCTTGGACGGAGGAAGGCAGTCCTCCAAGTGTTCCATGGTTGGAATTTTGTGTTGGCAGGCTTGGCAGAAAATGTCCCCACTGTCCTTCTCGGCCAATAGTTCTGTCTTGATGCTGCCGGTGAGAGAGCCTAAAATTTCTTATGCCCCATTGAGTCATTTCCACGAACACTGCCTCTCAAGGATGCACTGCCAGGTCCCACCATCTTCCCACTGCTTCACCTGGTATTGTCTCTGATCATTGTCTCCAGGCTGTCTGCACCTGGTTGCTCGTTGGTGTCCTATGCAGGAAAAACGTGGTATTCTTTCGAGCCGATTGTCTGCCAAGCCTGTTGATTTGAAAAATCTAGCCCTCACGACTTGTGTTTCAAGGACTTGTGCCCTTCAGATCCTATGCTCTTACAGCCTATGGCACTGGGATAGAGGTACCTTGTGGGTTCCCAGTGAGCCCTGCTTTCCTGTGCCTTTGTCCTTTGAATGGTATCTCTGCCCTCTGATGCATGAACCACACAAATCTCCACTGAGCCATGTCTCCAACCTTCTCCCTTAGTCTCTGTGACTTCCATTCCCTTCGCTCTGGGGATTACTTTGTAGGCTTCAGGTCAATATCCACCCCGTTGCAGTTTATGTTGTCTTCTTTCTGTTGCTTTCATGGCTGAAGACAAACACGAGGTTATTAGACACTACTACCATCTCACTGTCCTCCATGTCACCACAAATTCTTACTAAGACATAAGCCAGAATGAATTCTTCCACATGTCTCATGTAGCAGGGTTGCGGAGACCATTGGACTTCATCACATCTATCATTCTCAGAAAGAAAACAGACTATTTGTCTCAGAAGGACAAAAACCAGAAGATTTCACTGCCTCAAGACAGTCAAGAAACATATGAAAAAGCAAGGGGTATAGGGACTTAAAATCTACTCCTAAGAGGCACAAAAATTTGGTGTTTGGTTGAAGGCAATTTTGTGAGAATACGTGTTTTTCGAAAAGGAAAATAGATGACGTCCCTTGCAGAAGATGTTCCGAAATGAATGGAATGTGATTTTTCAAGGCATCTCAAATTCAGTTGCTATCCTTAAGAGACCGAATTCTTATCTCTTGAAATTTAATTATAAGTGTTATGTGAAATACACATAGACCACACACACATTAACACCGGCACATGCACACACACCTGAACACACTCACAGATAAGACACACAAAAGAGGGAGAGGAAGTCAGAATCACACTAAGGAAGCAACCCCAAACAAAATACCATAAAGGGGAAATGCAATGAGAATCCAAGTCAGAAGCCAACCGGAATGAGAATGTGAACTACTTACCTATCAATAATACATTTAGTATTCAGGATTAAAATCTCCTGACAATACAGTCACTTTATAAGAGTGCTTGAAATCACCAAAAAAAAAAAAAAAAGGCAAAAAAGATCCATAAGTAAGAAATTTCCTTCGAATATAAGATACATATGGCTTGAAAGCGAAGATATTGGGAATACGTAGGTTACACTATTGCCAAGGGGAAGAGAGCCAAAGTGATTGTGCCTTCGTCAAATGGAGCGATTTTATGCCTCCGAGAGACAAAAGATAAGCAGAAGGTGTTTTGTCTGATGGAGCATCCAAACACCAGAAACCTGGAAGAATTGCCAACATATACACCAAAATCATGGGTTTATCATAAGTTGGAAGCATATGAACAGAGAGGAAGGGAGATAGGACTTTAATCCAATATTGTTGTGGACTATTATATACACGTTAAGCACAGCACAGATCATCTGGATGGAAAGGTGGTAAGGAGGTAAGGAATAACAGATGTCCACTTTGGCTCTCTAGACCTCCTGAGCTTTGGGGATCCATGAGTGAGATTGCATATCTGAGGAGCATAAGATATGTTCTTCCCAAGGCAGACCGAACTTTGTCTATCGCAGGTCATGAGGTGGAGTCCAAATCCAAGGGTAATTAATGGAAGAGAAGTCAAAACCTATCCTATGCACTTATGATCATGAAGGTATGAAAACGGGAAGATATCACTTTCAAATTGGACATACATCCAGACACTAAAGTTGGAAAACACAACACGTCACGAACTAGCAATGAATGCAAGAAAGAACATCCAAAGGAAAAGCAGAAAGAGCCATGAACAAAGGAATGTCAAGAAACTTATGGGGTGATGCCAAACTTTTGATGGGGAAACCAAATAGGGTCAATGCGTGCATTTTCAAAATTTAAAAACACACAGACACACACACACACACACAAAAAAAAGGAACGCAACCTACCTCAATGCTGAAGGAACAAGAAGATAAACCAAATTCCAAAGTTAACAAAAAAAAAAAAATGAAATCATACATATAGTTATTGAAATAAAGGAAATACAAACAAACCAATCGGAAAAAAAATCAGGAGATCTCACAATTCAGTGTCTTAATCATGAACAAACTGCAGAAGCCATTACTGGGATAAAACAGGGAGACAAAAACATTGTTGAAAGTAAAAAACAACCTGAGAACAGGTAGAAAGGAGAAAAGAATAACCTAAGAGACACATCCACACATTTATGCTAGCAAATCCAAGACCGGAGAGAAGAGGATAAAATATCAGACAAATAGAAACTCCCAAGATTAGTTCAGGATACCTACAAATTCTCAGCTCTCTTTTAGTGACTGAAGCGTTTGAATCAGTAATCCAACACCTGCCAACACACAGAAGGCCAAGTCCAAGTCATTTTCCTGGGCCACTCTTCTAGGTATGGAGCGAAGTCATTGTCATGTCCTCTCATCGATTCCAGAGATGGAAGAGGCGGGTAGACTGTAAGTCACAAGGATAAAGACACAATTCAGAGAAGGACATTTTAGTAAAGCAATCCCATGTCATTTCAATAAGGAAAGATAATAAACAATATAATGCATTCCTTTTCTCCATGTGACTTTAGTTTTGAGAGGGCCACATTGTTTTCCCCTGAATTTTTGTTGTTTTTGTTGCTGTTCTGTTGAGAACGCGCGCCTATCATCCATCATCCATTTATGACAGAGCATTCACGGATGCTTTATTTGCATGTACGTCCCAGTGCTCCTCGTAATATATGCCACAACTCCTGAACACCCCTTTAACAGTTCTCTTTTCTGTAACCCTCAGCTTGGTCCTCAGAGTCCTGAGTCTTTCCTGGTGGGTCTCCTTCTCCGACTTCTTGCCCTTCAGTTTTCCCTTCCTTTACTAAGGGCCAAGGTATTCCTCCAGAGGCACATATTGTGGGAAGCCATATGACATTTCCCTTTGTCTGCTTGCCTTTTCCATTTCCCATCAGCAGGGCATGGGACACTCATGTCAAGGCAAGGTCCAGGGGTTCATTTTCTTCGAAGGCTGAGGAATACTCTCTTGCCAAAATGGACCGAACCTTCCTTATCCACTAGTCCTTGTAAGGGCATTGGGGCTCACTCCAAAGGTCTGCTCGAATGTGCCTTGCAAGTCGTCGGTATAGGCCGTACCTATCCTTCTGAAGAAAGAGACATGGTCATCTTGATTATAGCCATTACTGCAACAAAAACAACTAATGATGACAACGGGTGCAGTTTATGCCCTCACCTTTTCCTCGAAAGGCGACTTTCCGTCCCTTAGTCATCACTGAGCCATAGGCCAAAGACGCTGAGAAAGGATGCTCTCACACACAGGATTATCAACCCCATGGAGAGTTGTTGATAGCCATGAAGCCTCACCATTTCTTGATTTCTCTAGAAATTGCAGTGGAAATAGGACACCATGCTGTCTCCTGGAAAATTTTGTCCTAAAGGAAGGTATACTGAACATCATTTTCTTTCCCCTATTTCCAGAAAGGGGTAGTGTGACACTAACCCACAAGACAAACTGTGTTCTTGATCAGACTCAGAGGGCTCTTGTTCTGTCCTTTGGTGGCCTCCTACCTAAAATCTTAGGACACCAAGGTCATGGGAGAGGGACAGCTGCTTTAGTAAAGCCAGCATTTGTGATGTCACAATGCTTTGAGTTAATAGCAACCACTCCTCATTACATCAAGCCTGATCACTGCAATTGTCCTGAGAAGTCGTGGGTGGGCCAAGAGCACCCCAGCCCATCCCGAAGAGCTGGAGCTGTCTGGGACTCTCACCATGGCAGTTTGCGAAGCGAGTCGGAGTCACCTTCTACATGGCCCAATTCATAGGGTTTGGTCGTGATTATCAGCACCAGCCCTCTGGATTCCAGAGAAAGACAAGCATCCATTATTCCATCTTAACCATGACAGGCCAAGAAACAATCAGGCCTCAAGGAAGCCATCAGGGAAGGAAATATGAGCCAGGCACAAGGATAAGGCCCTCCCACACAATCACAGAGCTTACGAAAAGGAGAAGGCCCACCCAAGAAAAGAAAACTGCACACACGCAACCGTGCCAAAGATATTTAGGAGTCTTCAACAGGGAGGACACGAGTACCTCGAGTGTCTCCAGAAATGATGCCTACAAGGCCTCCCAATCTTCAAAAATGACCATGCATCAAAGGCAGACTCTACACCTTAGGTGTAGAAACTTTGGTCCAGGATGGACTCATGTACTTGGAGTTCAAAGGAGCAAACGGAGAGCATTTTGGAAGAAACCCATAGCCCAAGTGAAGCCATCTGAAAGACTTCCGTGCCCGTTTCAGGAAGACACCTTGTATGTCCAAAAGGACGCATTGAAGAGGATTCAAATGTGGAAGAACCTTGAGCACTCCCTCAGGGTGGAGCAGCTACCCCTGTGGGACTGCATGGAGATGTGGCAGCACAAGCCTTCCTTCTACATCTCATGACTCTCAACATAATGATGTCATGTGATAAGCAAAAATTTCCTGTTGTAGAAGATGGGCATGTTATAATGGAGCCAGAAGAGAATGAACATGTGTCAACAAGGGGTCTGTACAGCGTGACACACAGCGGATGCTTCAGGTTGGTGAGGAGATCCAGTAAGACAAAGAAAAGGAAAATGAACATTGGAGCTCCGAGCAAAGGTCTGGTATTTTAGGATGGTGGGAGGTTCTCTGTACCTAGCTGCCCTCCATAGCAACCTTGGTCCAAATTCAACAAATCATCCTCTGCCCCCAGTCAATTATTGTGCCTGGTTTTGTTTTTGTTATCTTGTCAAACGATGTGCTTGCACTTATTAGACAGAGAGACCGAGAGTTCACAATAAGGGGGTAGAGCTGGCGAGGGAGAAGCTTACTTTCCCCTTAGCAGAGAACCTGAGACCACAGTCATTGTCAAGACCCTGGAATCAAGAGTTCATCTGAAGGCTGCCTCTGAACTGATTGACACATCCTGGGACCCAACCGTTGACTTCTGAGAACCTCGTGGTTCTAGACAAGAACCGCTGCTCAGTCATTGTTCAGAAATGCAGGGGATAAGGGTTTTGGCCTGGGCTGGTTGCTTGAGCTATCTGGCTTTCTTTGAGAGCTGGTATAGCATTTCCTCTTGAAGTCAGTGACTGGGCTATGCACAAAATATACTCCCATACCTATTTGCTAAAGTGAATTCCTCCATGCCTAGATTTTCCAGGGGGCAATGACACTATGTCTTTTGGCGCTCTGCTTCTGTGGAAGGTGATGCGAGTCCTCTGTGCCTCTGATTGTGGATCTCTGTTTGTGCTACCAGATGAGGGTCATTTTCAGCCCCGATTTCTCAAATCCATGTTCAGCCCTCTTTCTTTCACTCACTCTTACTTCTCCAACAAGAGGCACCTCTTTCAATTCCTGTAGATGATGATTCCCTAAGCTCATTGTCATGTCCCATCATTCTTCCATCTCTTTTAGAATTTGCTTCCTTATTTTCTAGACTAGTTCTTCCAGGTCACTCATTGGATCCTCTACTTCTGCCATGTTCCCGGACTTTGCATCCAGTCCCCTACCAATCTTCTCTTCAGGAGCTATTTATGTTCGTTTATCTTTATCAGTTTATCTCTGTGGTTCGAGACTCTCTGATTTCTTCTATGTTTTCTGATGTACAGAAAGTATCCAGGCCACTGCTTTCTATACCCCATCGGGCGTGTTCTATGTAGAAATTTCACTCTGATTGCCTAGCCGTGATCATTTCTTGTTCTTTTATCTTGGCATCAGTGGATTCTTCCGTCTTTGCTTTGGATATAAGTCTCTGTCTTCCTCTCCGTATTCTTAAAGCTCATTCTTTTTCCATCCTGAGGTTAATGTCTTCAAGAAGAGGAAATCCTGGAGTGATCAAGTGCTGGCCCTTAAGGGATGATGGGTGTGTGTGTGTGTGTGTGTGTGTGTGTGTGTGTGTGTGTGTGATGCATGCCATCTGCTGTTGTGTTGTGGCTGACCCTGTCCTTGAGACCAGTCAACTGCAAGGGCCCTCCTTGCCTGGCGTTTGGTGTGTTTGGGGCCCAGGATGAATATGCTGAGGTTTCAGTTAGTAGGAACTGGTGTGTGTGTGAAAGTAGACATTCCACAACCCAATAGAATGCAGGCCTGCTGAATGCTGTGTTCAGAAGAGAGCATGTGGTCAAGGCATTCTTCTTGTTCCCTATGGGAGAATGTGTTCTCCACGGACTAAGCATCTTGGACTGAGGAAGGCAGTCCTCCAAGTGTTCCACGGTTGGGTGTTCGTGTTGGGAGGGTAGGCAGCAAATGTCTCACCATCCTGTCCTGGCCAGTAGCTCAGTTCTGTTGCTACTGGTTTGAGAGCCGAACATTTCTTATGCACCCATTGAATCATTTCCACAAAAACTGCCCCTCACGGATGCACTGCCAGGACCCACTCTCCTCCAACTACATCTCCTGGTATTGTTTCTGATCATGGTCTCCAGGCTGTGTGCACCTGGTTGCTTGTTGGTGTCTCCTGCAAGAAAAACACGGTGTTCTTTCCAGTCGATTTCTGCCAATCCTGCTGATCTGAAAATTCCAACCCTCAAGAATTGTGTTGTCAAGAACTCAGACCCTCTGTTTGTCACAGCCAATTGCACTGGGAAACAGGTTCCTTGTGGGTTCCCAGTGTGCCCTGTTCTCCTGTGCCTTTGTCCTTTGCATGGGATCACTGCACTCTGATGCATGAACCACCCAAATCTCCCATGAGCCATGTCTCCAAACTTCTCCCACAGTTTCTGCGACCTCCGATATCTTACTCTGTGGAGTTTACTGTGTAGGATTCAGGTCAATTTCCACCCCACTTCTGTTATTGTTGTCATCTTCCTTTTGCCTTCATGGCTGAAGACAAGTACGAGGTTATTATACACTACTACCATCTCACTGTCCTCCATGTCACTGCAAATTCTTACTGAGACTTAAGCAAAAATCAATTCTTCCACTTGTCTCAATTGACATGCTTGCAGAGAGCTTTGGACTCTGTCATATCTATCATTCTCAGAAAGAGAACAAAAAGACGATTTCACTCCCTCAAGACAATCAAGAAACATATGAAAAATCAATGGGTATAGGGACAAACAATACGGTTCTAATGAGTCACACAAAATGTGGTGTTTGTTTGAAGGCAGTTTTGTGAGAATACGTGTTTATGGAAGAGTACAAATGATGACATTCATTGCAGAAGATGTTCTTGAAACGGATGGAATGTGAGTTTTCAAGGCATGTCAAATTGAATTGCTAACTTTAAGAGACCCAATTCCTACCTCTTGAAATTTAATTATAAGTTTTTTTGTGAAATAGACACAGACCACGCACACATTAAGATATGCACATTCACACACACGAACACACACACATAGAAGACAAGCGAAAGAGGGGGAGGAACTGAGAAATCGCACTAATTAAGCATTCCCAAAGAAAATACCATAAAAGGGAAAGGCACAAAGAATTCAAGTCTGAAGTCAACTGAAATGAGAAAGTGAACTTCTTACCTAACAATAATTCATTCAGCATTCAGGATGAAAGTCTTCTGTAAATACAAACATTTTGTAGGTGTGGTCGAAATAAAAAAAAAAAATAAATAAATAAATAAATAAATAAATAAATAAACAAATAAATAAAACAAAAAAAAAAAAGAGAAAAGTTCCATCAGAAAACAACAAATATTAAACAAGCTCGACCTCTGTTTCCCATAGGAGATTTCCTTTGACTATAAAGATACTCATAGCTTGAAATTGAAGTAATTTGGAAACGTAGTTTCTTCTCTTGCCAAGGAGAAGAGAGCCAAAGTGATTTTGCCTAAGTCATCTAGAGATTTTATGCCTTTGAGAGACAAAAGAGGGCGGAAGGTGTTTTGTCATAATGAAGCATCAAAACATCAGAAACCTGGAAGAACTGCCAACATATATACCAGAACATGGCTGGATCTAAACGTTGGAAGCATATGATCAGAGAGGAAGGGAGATAGGGACTTTAATCCAATATTGTTAGGGACTATGATATCCACGTTAAGCACAGCACAGATCATTCATACGGAATGGTGGTAAGGAATAACAGACGTCTACCTGGGCTCTGGAGACCACCTGAACTTTGGAGACCCATGAGTAAGATTGCGTCTCTGAGGACAATAAGATGTGTTCTTCCCAGCGGCAGACCTAACTTTGTCTATCGCAGGTCATGAGCTCGAGTCCAAATCCAGTCGTAATTCATGGAAGAGAAGTCAATAACTATCCTGGGCACTGATGATCACGAAGGTATGAAAACAGGAAGATATCACTTTCAATTTGGAAATACAGCCATACCCTAAAGTTTCGAAAACAAAACACACTCACGAACTAGCAATGAATGCAAGAAAGAAAATCCAAAGGAAATGCAGAAAGAGCCATGAACAAAGGAATGTCAAGAATCTTATGGGGTGATGCCAAAACATTTTATGGGGAAACCATAAAGGGTTAAACGCATGCTTTTCCAAAATTTAAAAACACTGGGGAAAAAAAAAATGTACCTAACTGGACACCTGAAGGAACAAGTAGATGAAGAGCAGAACTCCAATGGTAACAGAAAAACTGAAATCATATATATGATTATCGAAATAAAGGAAATTCAAACAAACCAATAGAAAAAAAAGTCCGGAGATCTCACACTTCAGTTCTGAAAATATGAACAAATTGCGGAAGCCATTACTGGGATATAGCAGGGAGACAAGCACACAGTCATATGAAACCACATGACAACTGGTAAAAAGGAAAAAACAATAACCTAAGTGCAACATACAAACATTTATGCAAGCAAATCCAAGACCGGAGAGAAAAGGTTAAATTCCCAGACACATAGAAACTCCCACGATTAGGTCAGGAAACCTACAAAATCTCAGCTCTCTAGTAGTGACTGAAGCGTTTGAAGCAGTAATCAAACACCTGCCAGCACACTGAAGGCCAGGTTCATGTCATTTTCCTGGGCCACTCTTCTAGGTATTGAGCGAAGGCAATGTCATGTCTTCTCATCAATTTCAGAGATGGAAGAGGCGAGTAGACTCTAATTTACAAGGATAACGACCCAATTCAGATAAGGACATTTTAGGAAACAAATTTCATGCCAATTCAATAAGGAAAGATAATAAAAAATATAATTCTTTCCTTTTCTCCCTGTGCTTTTAGGTTTTGAAAGGGTCACATTGTTTTTCTCTGAATTTTTTTGTTGAAAATCTTAGAATTCTTCTTGGAATTTTTTTTGTCATTTTTTTTGGACAGAGTATTCACGGATCTTTTAGTTTCATATGCGACCTAGTGCTTTTCCTTTTATATGCCACAGCTCCTGAACACCCATTAAGCATTTCATTTATTCCCTGCATCTGTCTCTTCTTTGTAACCCTCAGCTTGGTTCTCAGAGTCCTGAGTCACTCTTGGTGGGTCTCCTTCTCTGCATTCTTCCCATTCAGTATTCCTTTCCTTTACTAAGGGCCAAGGTATTCCTCCTGAGGAACATATTGTGGAAAGCTATATGATATTTCCATTGTTCTGCCTGTCTTTTCCATTTCCCATCACACAGACATGGGACGTTCATGTCAATGTAAGGTCCAGGGGTTCATCCTCCCCAATGGCTTAGGAATATCCTGTTACCTAGATGGACCACACCTCTTCATCACTAGTCTGCACGGACCGTGAGGCTCAGTCCACAGTTCTGCTCAAGTGGGCTTTGCAAGTCGTCGATATAGGCCGTCACTTTCCTTTTGACTAAAGAGACATGGTTGACATGTCTATACCCGCTGCACTACAAGTACAGTTAACTAATGATAACAACAGGTGCAGTTCAGGCCTAATCCTGTAGAGTCAGCTCTGATTCAGAACGTTACTTTCCTCGAAGTCTTTGCAAAGTTAAGGGAAAACCACATAGACAGAGCCCTAATCCCTTAACCTTGTGTTTCAGAACTCTAGGAGATGAGGACAAAGGCAGCACCATATATCCATGCCCTCACCTTTTTCCTCAAAAAGGGACCTCTGTCTGTTAGTCATCACTGACCCATTGGAAAAGGACACTGACAATGGACTTGCTCACCCACAGGATGACAAACCCCACGGAGAGCTGTTGGTACACAAGATGCCTCACTGTTTCTTGAGATCTAGAAAATTTAGTGGAAATAGGACACCTTGCTGTCTCTGGAGAAATGTTGGCCTAAAGGAAGGTATAATGAACATCATTTTTTTCCTATTTATCTAGAAAGGGGAAGTGGGATATTACCTCACAAGACAACCTGAGTTCCTGAATAGGCTCAGAGAGCTCTTGTTCTGTACTTCCCGGGGCTTCCTACCTAAAGCCATAGGATACCAAGGTCATGGGAGAGGGACAGCTGCTTCAGTGAAGCCAGCATCTGTGATGTCACAATGCTTTGAGGTCATAGCATCAATCCTCATAAACCCATGCCTCATCACTACAGTTGGTTGGAGTATTCATGGGTCTGCCAATAGGACCCCTAGCCGTCCCAAACCGCTGGAGCCGCCTGGGTCTCTCACCAAGGCAATTTGTGAAGCAAGTCGGTACCACCTTCTCCATGGCCCAATTCATAGTGTTTGGTCCTGACTGTCAGTATCAGCCATCTGGGTTTCGGAGAAAGGTAAGAATCCACCATTCCATCTTAGCCAGGAAAGGTCAAGTAACAATCAAGTCTCAAGCAAACCTCAGGGGAGGGAATCTGAGCCCTGCACAAGGGTTAGGCCCTCCCACCCAATCACCGATCTTCTGAACAGAAGGGCCACCCAAGGAAAGCTCAAAGGGAACACCCCCAATCATGACATAGACATGTCTGGAGTCTTCAACAGTGCAGAAACAAGTGTTAGGGTTTTTAATCAAAGGAGCAAGACTGATACAAAGCGAAGGTCAAACAAAGCTTAATTTCATTCCAAAAATCGAGATCGTACTGACTGGTCAGGGCTTTCTCTTCCAAATTCGACCCCCTCCAGCATCACAGACTAATATGTATAGATGTAGTTTAGCTGGGCTATACACAGGTGGCCTTGAGATTGCAATACACAGAGAAAACTGACAGTGTGCTAGGTCTGCCAAACATAGAAAAAAACTGCCAGTAACACACGGATGGACGATTGAATCTCAATAAACCTAGTAGATATAAACTCCCCACTGAGTGGATATCTTCATCTGGCCTGACCTGCCCTTATATCTAGGCTTTGAGAGTAAATACATTTCGGAGGGGCAGTATCAATCTAAATTTACTGCATGAAGTCAATCTATGAATACTGCATAAACACAAAATGATTCCCTCTGGCCACCCAGGCTCTTACATTCCTCCCTATTCTTTGGAGATTAGTCCAATCCTTGACTTTTCATCCAGTTCTACATTCTCTGGTTATAAAGGGTTTATTGAGCATGTAATTCTAACATTTTTATCGCTCTCATTTTCTTTTGTACATGACACTAGTGTACAGTCAGCTGTATACTTACACTAGTGTAAATGACACAGTGCACAATCGGCTATGAGTTACCCATTTACTGCTTCATGGAACCCTTTCCATATTTTTTTCTAATTTTCTTTATGTAATTAACTACCTATACTTTACATCAACAGGTAAAAATAGGAGCAACAACAAACTCATAGTCTTTTCAGTCTTAGATTAATCCACGGTGAGCGGGATCTTTGACTGTGGCTTCCACCTTTGGGGGTCATGTTCATCCTTGGTTCGTTTGATGTGACATGCGTGAATCCAGTTCTGAAGCGTTCTACTTTTACTGCTGTGGTGTGGTCAGGGTAACAGTAAAAGGCCCCATCCAGCGAGGCTCCAAGCTCCCCACTTGATAATGTCATATCCAAACCAATTGATTGAGTTGGAAAGGATGTGGTTCCACCTCCGTCTCCATACCAGTGTGGGCAGTCTGGATCCCTGCATTTTTTTTTTAATACAGACTGTAATGCCTGCAGTGACTGGAGTACAGACTGATCAGTCATTTCTGCTAGGGCTACCTTTTGTAGCCGAGGACAGAGCGGGAACAGGGGTTCTCCCAAATATTTCAAATGGGGTCACCCTGTTTAAATAGTGTGTACATCTTGCCCTGAGCAGGGGGAAAGGAAGGAGATCAACCCATCCACTGCCCGTCTCCAGGGTTAGTTTTGTCAAGGTCTCTTTAAGAGTCTGGTTCATTCTCTCTACATGCCCAGAACTCTGGGTCTGATAGGCACAATGTAGTTTCCAATTTGTGCCCATGGTCTTGGCCAATTCCTGTGAGACTGAACTCAAAATGCAAGGCCATTGTCTGACCCAATCGTAAGAGGCAGCCCAGACATAGGAATTATTTTTCTTGTAGTTTCTAGGACCACTCCTGCTGTCCATGTTTCTCGGAAAAAGCCTCAATCTGGCCTGAAATGGTATCTACAAAAACTAACATATACTTGTCACCATATTTTCCGGGTTTTATTTCTGTAATATCTATTTTCCAATAAATTCCTTGTACCCTATCTCTTTCTCTTTTCCCTCTTCCAATTCTAGTTCCTCCCACATTAACTGCCTGGCACTGAGCACATCTATAAATTATATCTTGAACCATATGCCATAATTTAGAAGCCTAGAACTGCTTGCCTTTAAGTTCCTTGAGTTTGAGTGACCCCAGGTGAGTACCCTAATGTATCTGGTCTACTATCTTCTTACCTAGCCTTCACAGAAGAATTACATTTCCTCCTTTAGTCTTAGCCCAGGCCCCTTTATAATATAATTTAGCTATTTTTATAAATACTTTAAATCTTCCTCTGAATACTCCAGCTTATCTGGTAGGGACAGATCCAGGTATGTAACCAGCTCTTGCATTTTTTCTCAGGCTGCTTGCTTTAAATCTCGATCTGATAATTGGTTTCCTTTTGAAAGCAGATCAGTCCCCTTTTGGTGTCGCAAGAAATGCATAACAGCCACCTCTTTTGGGTCCCAATATTTCTCTTCTGTTTTAATTCCTTTTCCTTCTGCTGTTAATAGGCTCCTTCCTTTGTAAGTAGCTCCATGTATATGGAGAGTAGCAAAGACATACCTGTGGTGCGTATTGATGTTGGTGGTTTTACCTTTAGCCATCTGCAGTGCCTTAGTGATTTCAATCAGTTCTGCTTGTTGTGCCGAAGTTCCATGTGGCAGGGTGCTGCCCAGAATTCCTGCTCAGGATAAACTAACACAGCCCTCACATACCTCACATACCTCTTTCCATGAACAGATTAATCTCCGCATCTGGGAAGGGAATGTGTCTGAGATCCAGTCTTATTCCTGTGACTTGGTTTAGGACCTCCCCACAGTTGTGTGGATGGTCAGCCAGCTCCTCTGGGAGCTGTGTGGCTGGATTTAGCACCACTGGTGGCTGTGAGATCATGCTTGGTTTGTTGAGGAGGAGGGCCTGATACCATGTCACTCGGGTGTTCACCATCCATCAGTCGTTTGGAGTCTACGAAGGTCTGTGATAGCGTGTGTGGTGGTCAAAATGAGTTTTTGACCTAATGGTCTAGCATTATATCTCATTTGGTTAAGACCTACATGTCCAACGAATTTATTCCATTTGTCATTAAAGCAACCCTTCACAGTTTCAGGTTACCAAAGACTTTGGAAGCCACTTTAACAATTACCCATTAAAACCTTGAGACAGACAAATAACTATCGCCACTACAGATGCCATGCTTTCCCGCCAACAAGGGTTAGGGGCTAGGCAGTCCACATCAGGGCAGAGAAGGCAAAGAATTCCCCAAAACAAAGGGGGTTTCGGCAGCTGCTTGGGAATATTTTTTAAAGTCTTCTCAAGGTCGGTTCATCCCACAGTGCCAGTTCTGCTTACCAAAAGTGGTCCATTAGGCACTCATATTCCATGCTCAGCTCCAATGAGCATCAGCATTGGGCAACTTAACTCAATCTTAGACTAACCCCAGTTGGCTACAGTCATAGCCCTTAACACACGAAATGAGTGAGTGAGAAGCCTCACATCTATTATGAAGAACAGAGAGATGAAAGTCAGAGTCCCTTTACTCTCTGCTTTTCCCATTCCTTCAATCATAACAAACAATACAACAGACAACAAAAGGACCAGGCAAGGACAACCGTAGGCCCAACGATTCTTACCAATAACCTGCCACTGGTGGGGGCTTTCTTTATCCCCTGATCGCCCAGGAGGACTCGAACCCCCAAACCGCCCAGGGGGACTTGAACCCCCTGAATATCTAGGGGCACTCGAACCCCCCTAACTGTCCAGGGGGACTAGAACCCCCTGGAGTTCGCCTAGGGGTATTTGAACCCCCTCTAACCGCCAAGGGAAACTAGAGCCCACTGACCATCTAGGGGGACTCGAACACCCTACCACCCAGGGTACTTGAACCCCCATATGATCTTCCAGCAGAGGATGGGGCATCTCTGCATCCACACCAGCTCTGGGGAGCATGGCTGCTGCCAGCTTCTACCATTGGGCCATACCCTGCAGCTCCATGTAGGATCCCATGATCTTACCTCCAGAGGATTTTCCAAAAATTCCAATGCTGGCTCAGTTCTCATCATTTGAATTCGGGTGGCCCTCCAAAGATAGGATCCTTATTCAAAGGAGTGAGAGTAATATAAAGTGAAGGTCAAGCAAACGTTAATTTTGCACAAAGCATCGAGTATCATATTGACCGGTCAGGGCCTTCTCTTGCAAAGGGGCGACCCCTCCCAGCCTCACAGACTAACATTTAAAGCGGTAGTTTAGCCAGGCTATACAGAGGTGGCCAATGAGATAACAATACAGAAAAAACTGCACATTCGTTCTATGTCAGCTACACCAAAAAAAAAAAAAAAAAATTTTAGGTAACACATGGGTGGAAAATTGGATCTCAATTTACCCTCATAGATATATGCATGCCCCTCTAATGGAATGTCTTCACCTGGCTTGATTCACCCTTGTATCTAGGCTTTGAGAGGAAGCTCCTCTGGAAGGAGTAGGGTCAATTTAGTTTACTACATGGGTTCAATATAAGTTTACTGCAGAAACACAAAATGACTCCCTCTGGCCTAGCGGCCCTTATAAAGAGTACCTGTATCGTCTCTAGATATCGAGCCAAAATGACATCCAAATCTTCAAACTGACGATGTACCAAAGGCAGATTCTACATCCTAGAACCTTAGGTCCAGGATGGACTCATGTACTTGGAGTCCACAGGAACAAGCATGGAGCATGTTGTAAAGGACCCATAGCCCATGTGAAGCCATCTGAAAGACTTCCTTGCCCGTTTCAGGAAGACAACTTTTATCTTCAAACGGACGCATTGAAAAGGATTCAAATGTCAAAGAACCTGGAGCATTCCCACAGGTTCCTGCAGATACCCTCTGGAGAAGTACATGTAGATGTGACAGCACAAGCCTGCCTTCACCCTCTCATGAACATCTCCAAAATGGTTTCATGGGATAAGCAATCAGTGCCTCTTTGGAAGATGGGCGTGTTCTAATGGAGCCAGCAGAAGATGAACAGTGGGTCAACGGAGGGCCATTACAGAGCCACAGACAGTGTATGCTACAGGTTGGTGAGGATATTCAGGAAGACAAGGAACTGGATAATGAACATTGGAGCTTTGAGCGAAGGTCTGTCATTGGAGGATGGTGGGAGATTCTCTGAACCTGACTGCCTTCCATAGAGATCTAGGTCCAAATTAAAGAAAATATCCCCTGGCCACAGTGAATCCTTGTACCCTGGTTATCTTTTTATATTTTTGTCAAACAATGCACATGCACATATTTGACAGAGAGACAGAGAGATCACAATCAGGGTGTAGAGCTGGATAGGGAAAAACTGACTTACCTCTGAGCAGGGAACCTGAGACCAGAGTCGATGCCAAGACCCTGGGATCATGAGTTGAGCTGAAGGCCGCCGCTGAACTGATAGACACAATCCATGACACAATCTTAGACTTCTGAATACATCCTAGTTCTAGACATGAACCACTGCTCTGTCATTGTTCACAAATGCAGGGAAAATGGATTTTGGCTTGGGCTGGTGTTGCTTGAGCTATCTTGGCCTGCTTCGAGAGCTTGTACTGTTTGTCCTTTTGAGGTAAGTGACTTGGCTATGTACAAACTACACTGCCATGCATATTTAGGTAAAGAGGATTCCTCCATTGATAGCTTTTTCAGGGGGAATGAAACTATGTCTTGTAGTTCTATGCTTCTGTGTATGGTGATGTGAGTCCTCCTTGCCTCTGAATCTGGATCTCTGTTTCTGCTCCCAGATGAGGGACAGCTTTAGTTCTGAATTCTCAAATCCATGTTCAGCCCTCTTGTTTTTTCTCTCACTCCTACTTCAACTGCAATAATCACCTCTTTCTATTCCTTAGATTGATGACTTTCTTAAGCTCATTGTCATGTTTCATCATTCTTCCTTCTTTCTTTGGATTTGCTTCCTTATTTACCAATCCTTTTAGCCAGGTCAAAAATTTGGTCCTTTGCTTCTGCCAGCTTCTTGGACTTTTCCTTCAGTCTGCTACCAATCTTTTCATCAGGAACTCTTTTTTATTTTATTTTATTTTATTTTATTTTATTTTATTTTATTTTATTTTATTTTTTTATTTTATTTCTAGCAGTTTAAACTATGTGGTTTGAGACTCCCTGATATTTTTCTGCTTTCAATCCTCCATTGGGCGAGTTATATGTGACGTTTCACACCGATTACTTGGCCATGATTATTTCTTGTCTTCTTCCTTGGCAACAATTGATTCTCCATCTTTGTCTTGGATATAGGTCTCTGACTTTTTCTCAGTATTTGAAAAATCAATTCTGTTTTTTATCCTGATGGTAATTTCTTTAGAAATAAGAGATCATGGAGTGCCCAAGGGCTGGCCCTTGAGGGAGTCTCGGGTATGTGTGTGTGGCATGCATGCCCTCTACTGTTGTATCATAGCTGTCCCCTATCCTTGAGACCAGTCATCTGCAGAGGCTCTCTTTCACAGCCTTTTGGTGTGTTTGGGGTCTGGGCTGAATAGGCTGAGGTTTAGCTTGGTGGGATCTTGTGTGCCTGTGAACGGAGAAATTCAACCTACACAACAGAATGAAGGCCTGTAGCATTCTGTGGTCAGGGGACAGCCTGTGGACAGGGCTTTCTTCTAGTTCCCTATGGGAGAATCTGTTCTCTTAAAATGAAGCAAGGTGGATTGAGGAACACAGTACCCTATGTGTTCCATGGTGATAATTTCGTGTTTGCAGGAGAGGCAATTAAAGCCCTCACCATCCTGTCTTTGGCCAGTAGCTCGGTCTTGATGCTGCCTGTGCGAGAGCCCCAAATTTCTTTTGCCCCCATCAAATCATCTCCAAGAACACTGCCTCTCACTAATGTACAGCCAGAACCCACCATCTTCCCACTGTGTCACCTGGTATTGTCTCTAATGGTGGTTTCCAGGCTGTCTTCACCTGGCTATTTGTTGGTGTTCTCTGCCAGAGAAATACAGTGTTCTTTTGAGTTGATATGCCAAGGCTGCTGATCTAAAATCTCCAGGCCTCAAGGTCCTTTGTTGGCATGAACTAGTACGATTCAGACCCCCTGATGGTCAGAATCCATGGAATTGGAGAACGTACTCCTTGTGGGTTCCAAGTGTGCTCCGATCTCTTGTGGCTTTGTCCATTGCATTGTCTCACTGCCTTCTGAATTAGCAACTTCCCACTATCCCCCTAAACCATGTACCAATCTTCTCCCATAGTGTTTGCAACTTTTTCTCTCTTTTGCTATGGAGTTTGCTTTGTAGTCTCCAGTTCATTTCTGCCATGTTGAAGTTGATGTGGTAATCTTCCTGTTGTGTTCCTGGCTAAAGACAAGTCTGGAGTTCCAGGCACTGCTAGCATCTCACTGTCCTGAAAAAGCCCCACAGAATCTTACCCAGCCATAAGCAAGAATGAATTCTTGCCACTTGCCTCATGTGGCAGAATTGTGGAGAGGAGGAGGTGGATGAACTCTAATTTACTAGTATAAAGACCCTATTCAAATAATGACATTTTAGGAAATAAATTATATTCCATTTCAATAATTAAACATAATAAAAATATGATTCTTTCCTTTTCTCTGTCTGTCTTCACCTGAAATTGAAAGGCCAGCTTGTTTTTGTTTTATTACTTTGTACTGTTGAGGAAGCCAGCCTGTCATCCATCATCCATTTTTGACAGAGTATTCAGTGATGCTTTAGTTCCATATATGACCTAGTACTCCTCCTAAGATATGCCAGAACTCTTCAACACCCATTAGCCAGTTCCCTCATTCCCTGCATGTCTCTTTTTTTCCTTGTCTCTCAGCTTGATTCCTCAGAGTTCTGAGTTACTCCTGGTTTGTCTCCTTCTCTGACTTATCCCCCTTCAGTTTTTCCTTCTTTCTAATAAGGGCCGTTGTATTCCTCCTAGGGCACATATGAGTGAAGCCATATTATATTTCCGTTTGTCTCCTTGCCCTTTTCATTTCAGAAACCCAGTCCGGTGGCATTCATGTGAGTGCAAGAACCAAGAGTTCATCCTCCCTAATGGCTGAGGAATACTCTGTTGCCAATATGAACCACACCTTCTTTATCCACTAGTCTTTGCGAGGACATTGCAGCTCAATCCTCAGTTCTGTTCAATTGAGCCTTGCAGGCAATCGATATAGACCATTAATTTTCCTTTGATTAAAGAGACTAGGTCAACAGGTTTATACCCATTAACACATTAGGAAGAGATAAATAATGGTAACAAGGAGTGCTGTCCATTGCTCCTCCTTAAGGATTAGCTATTATGTATAATGTCACTCTCTCATCCACAGGATGACAAACCTCAGAGAGACGGGATGATATAAAAGAAGCCTTGTTGTTTCTGATATCTCTAGAAATTTCAGAAGAAATAGGAAAACTTTGCCATCTCTGGAGAAATGTTGGCCTAAAAGGTCATTTTCCTGTGCGACTCTTCTAGGTATTTAGTGAAGGCATTGTCATGTCCTCTCATCAAATCCAGAGATGGAATAGGTGGGTAAACTCTAATTCACAAGGATAAAGACCCAATTCAAAGAAGGACATTTTAGGAAACCAATCCCTTGTCATTTCAATAAGGAAAGATAATAAAAAATATAATGCTTTCCTTTTATCCCTGTGACTTCCTTTGGTTTTGAGAGGGCCACATTGTTTTCCTCTGAATTTATGTTGTTTTGTTGCTGTTCTGTTGAGAAAGCCTGCCTATCTTCTATCATCCGTTTTTGACAGAGTATTCTCAGATGCTTTAGTTGCATGTACGTCCTCATGCTCCTCCTAATATATGCCACAACTCCTGACCACCCATTAAGCAGTTCTCTTTTCTGTAACCTAGAGGTGGATTATAAGAGTCCTGAGTCACACCTGGTGGGTCTCCTTATCTGACTTCTTGCCATTCAGTATTGCCTTCCTTTACTAAGGGCCACGGTAGTCCTCCCGAGGCACATATTATGGGAAGCCATAATATATTTCCCTTTGTCTGCTTGCCTTTTCCATTTCCCAAAGCAGGGCATGGGACATTCACGTCAGTCAAGGTCCAGGGGTTCATTCACTTTGATGGCAGAGGAACACTGTGATGCTGAAATTGACCTAAACCTCCTGATCCACTAGACCTTACGAGGTCATTGAGGCTCACTCCAATGGTCTGCTCGAATGGGCGTTGCATGCTGTCAGTATAGGCCGTCCCTTTCCTTGTGACTAAAGAGACTTGGTCAACATGTCTATACCCTATACCACAACAAGTACAGTTAACTAATAATGACAATGGATTCGGTCCAGGCCTCTTCATTGAGAGTTAGCTCTGATGCAGAATGTCACTCTCCTAGAAGGCTTTGCAAATGTGTAAGTGAAATCCAGGTAGACAGAGGCCTAATCCCTTAGCCGCGTTTTTCAGAACACTAGGAGATGAGTCCACCGACGGCAACATATATTGATGCCCTCACCTTTTACCTCGGAAAGGGACTTTCCGTACCTTAGTCATCACTGACACATAGGCAAAGACGCTGACAGAGTACGCTCTCACCCACAGGAAGACAAACCCCACAGAGAGCTGCTTATACCCTCGAGGCCTCACCTTTTCTTGAGATATCTAGAAATTGTAGTGGAAAAGGTTACCTTGCCGTCTCCGGGGATATGTTGGGTTAAAGGAAGGTATACTGAATGTCATTTTCCTTCCTCTATGTCTCCAGAAAGGGGAAGAAGGACATTAACCCACAAGACATCCTGAGTTCCTGATCAGGTTCAGAGGGCTCTTGTTCTGTCCTTCCCGGGGCTTCCTACTTAAAGCCATAGGACACCAAAATCATGGGAGAGAGACAGCTGCTTCAGTGAAGCCAGCATCTGTGATGTCACAAAGCTTTGAGTTCATAGCAACCACTCCTCATCAACCCAGGCCTGATCACTACACTTGACTGGAGTAGTCATGGGTGGGCCAAGAGGACCCCAAGCTGTCCCAAACCGCTGGAGCCGCCTGGGTCTTTCTCCAAGGCAGTTTGCAAGGCGAGTTGGTGTCACCTTCTCCATGGCCAATTCGTAGTGTTTGGTCGTGAGTATCAGCACCAGCCCTCTGGACGTCAGAGAAAGGCAAGGATCCCTCTTTGCATCTTACCCAAGACAGGCCAATAAACTAACAGACCACAAGCAAAGCCTCAGGGGAGGCACTGTTTTTGTCTTTGTTATCTTGTACAAAATGCACATGGACGTATTTGACAGAGAGGCAGAGAGATCCCAATCCGAGGGTGGAGCTGGAGAGGGAGAACCTTACTTGCCCCTGAGCAGAGAACCTGAGAACAGAGTCAATGCCAAGACCCTGGAAACATGAGTTGATCTGAAGGCCACCTCTGAACTGAGGACACAACCCGGGGTAAAACCATTGACTTCTGAATACCTCCTGGTTCTAGATAGAACAGCTGCTCTCTCATTGTTCAGAAATGCAGGGGATAAGGATTTTGACTTGGGCTGGTGTTGCTTGAGCTATCCGGCCACCTTTGAGAGCTGGTATAGCTTTTTTTCTTGAAGGCACTGACTGGGCAATGGACCAACTATTCTCCGATGCCCATTTGCCTCCATGCCTAGATTTTCGAGGGGGAATGACACTATGTCTTTAGGTGCTCCGCTTCTGTGGAAGGTGATGGGATTCTTCTGTGCTTCTGATTCTGGACCTCTGTCTCAGCTCCCAGATGAGGGTCCTTTTCAGCCCCGAGTTCTCCAATCTATGATCAGCCCTCTTTTCTTTCTCTCACTCTTACTTCTCCTACAAGAGGCACCTCTTTCATTTCCTTGGAGATTCCCTAAGCTCATTATCATGTTCCATCATTCTGCCTTCTCCTTTAGAATTCGTGTCCTTATTTTCTAGGCTTGTACTTCCCGGTCCCTAATTGGATCCTCCACTTCTGCCATGTTCCCGGTTTTGCATCCAGTCTCCTACCAATCCTCTCTTCAGGAGTTCTTTAGGTACTTTTATCTTTATCAGTTTTATCTCTGTGGTTCGAGACTCTCTGATATCTTCTATGTTTTCTGATGTAGCGAGTATCCAGTCCGCTGCTTTCAATCCCGCATCGGGCGTGTTCTATGTAGAGGTTTCACTCTGATTGCCTAGACGTAATCATTCCTTATTCCTTTACCTGGGCATCAATTGATTCTTCCATCTTTGCATTGGATCTAGGTCTGTGTCACATCTCTGTATTCATTAAACTCATTCTGTTTTCTAAACTGAGGGTAATTTCTTTAGGAAGAAGAGATCTGGGAGAGACCCAGGGCTGGCCCTTAATGTTTGTTGAGTGCATGCGTGTGTGTGTGTGTTTGTGTGTGTGTGTGTGTGTGTGTGTGTGTGTGTGTGTGTGGCATTCATGCCATCTGCTGTTGTGTTGTGGCTGACCATGTCCTTGAGGCCAGTCATTTGCAGTGCCTCTCCGTTCCTGTCGTTTGGTGTTTTTAGGGTCCGGGCTGAATGTGCTGGGTTTACCTTGGTGAGCTCTGGTGTGCCTGTGAAACGAGAAATTCCACCAACTCAGCTGAACTCAGGCCTGCAGAATGCTGTGTTCAGAAGAGAACCTGTGGTCAAAGTTTTCTTCTCTTATTCTATGGGTGAATATGTTCTCCTTGGACTAAGCATCTTGGACTGAGGAATGCATTCTCCAGGTTTTCCAAGGTTGGTATTTCGTGTTGGCTGTCAAGGTAGTCTATGTCCTCACACTTGTGTCTTGGCCAGTTGGTCTGTCTTGAGGCTGCTGTTGCGAGAGCCCATAATTTATTAAGTCCTCATTGAGACCTCTCCATTAACACTGATGCACTCCATTCACGGATGCACTCCCACAACTCACAATCTTCCTACTGTGTCTCTTGGTATTGTCTCTGATCATGGTCTCCAGCCTGTCTGCTCCTGGTTGCTTGTTGGTGTCATATGCAGGAAAAAGATGGTGTTCTTTCAGGTCGATGTCTGCCAAGCCTGCTGATATGAAAATTTCAGCTCTCAACATTTGTGTTGTCAAGTACTCGTGCCCTTCAGACCCTCTCTATGTCACAGTCAACGGCACTGGGAAACAGGTTCCTAGTTCCCGGTGTGCCTTTCTCTCCTGTGCCTTTGTCTTCTGCATAGGCTCCGGCCCTCTGATCCACTAACCAACTAAATCTCGCCTGAGCCATGTCTCCAATTTTCTCCCATCATTTCTGCAACTTCCGTTCTCATTCGCTGTGGAGTTTACCTTGTAGGCTTCCTGTCAATTTCCACCCCACTGCCGTTGTTGTGGTCATCTTCCTGTTGCCTTCATGGCTGAAGACAAGCATGAGGTCATTAGACACTACTACCATCTCATTGTGCTCCTTGTCACCACAATTCGTACTGAGATATAAGCGAGAAGGTATTCTTCCACTTTTCTCTTACGGCAGTCTTGTGGAGAGCATTGGGCTTTGTCATATCTATCATTCTCAGAATGACAGCAAACAGACGATTTCACTAACTCATGACAGTCAAGAAACATACGAAAATGCAAGGGTATTGGGAAAACAGTATGACTCTAATAAGGAATTATAATGGTGGTGTTTGTTGGAAGGCAGTTTGTGAGAACCCGTTTTTATTGAAGAGGACAAGAGATGACATTCCTTGCATAAGATTTCCTGAAACTGATGGAATGTGAGTTTTCAAGGCATGTCAAATTGAATGACTACCCATAAGAGACTGAATTCCATTCTCACTTATTTTAATAATAAGTGCGATGTGAAACACACACAGAACACACAAATTAACACATGCCCATGCACACACACATGAACACACACAAAGTTAAGACTTTCAAAAGATGGGGAGGAAGCGAGGAATTGTACCAATGAAGCAACCCCAGGAAAATACCATATAGTTGAAAGGCAAATAGAATCCAAGTGAGAAACCAACCGAAATGAGAAAGTGAACTATTACCTCTCAATAATACATTCAGTACTCAGGACTAAAGTCTCTCTTCAATAAAAACAGTTTGTAAGAGTGGTTGAAATTCAAATAAAAAAATAAAGGTAGAAAAGATCCATAAAAAAACAACAAATAATAAACAAGCACATCCTTCTGATGCCCATAAGAGATTTCCTTTGACTAAAAAGATACCCATGGCTTTCTAGTGAAGAAATCGGGAAGACGTACGTTATGCTATTCCCAAGGAGAAGAGAGCCAAAGTGTTTGTACCTAAGTCAGCGAGAGTGATTTTATGCCTTCAAGAGACAAAAGATAAGAGGAAGGTGTTTTGTCTTGATGGAGCATCAAAACAACAGAACCTGGAAGAATTGCCAACATATACACCACGAACAAGGGTGTATCTAAACGTTGGCAGCCCATGAACACACAGGAAGGGAGATGGCGACTATTATCCAATACTGTTGTTACCTATGATATCCACGTTAAGCACAGGACAGATAATCTGAATGGGAAGGTGCTAAGGATGTCCGCATGGGCTCTCGAGACCACCTGAAATTTGGGGATCCTGAGAAAGATCGCGTCTCTGAGGAAAATATGATATGTTCTTCCCAGGGGCACAATTAACTTTGTCTATATCAGGTCATGAGCTCGAGTCCAAATCCAGTCGTAATTCATGGAATTGTGGTCCAATCCTATCCTGTGCACTTATGATCACAAAAATATGAAAACAGGAAGATATCTCTTTCAAATTGGAAATACAGCCAGACACTAAAAGTTGGAAAACACAAAACACTCACAAACTAGCAATGAAGGCAAGAAATAAAAATCAAAGGAAAAGCAGAAAGAGCCATGAAAGAAGGAATTCTAAGACACTTAGAGGAGGATGCCAAAACATTTTATGGGGAAACCATATAGGGTTAAATGCATGCATTTCCAAAAATTAAAAACACCGAAAAAGAAAGCCAACTAAAAGGTCGACTGAAGGAACAAGATGAAGAAAGACCGAACTCCAAAGTTAACAGAAAAATTGAAATCAGACATGTGATTATCAAAATTAAGGAAACACAAACAAACCAATAGGATAAAAATAAGTAGTTCTTACACTTCAGTTTGGACAACAGGAACAAACAGCAGAAGCCATTACTGGGATAAAACAGGGAGACAAGCACACAGCTGCAAGTATGAAACCACATGACAACTGGGAGAAAGAAAAAAGAATAACCGAAGAGGCACATCCAAACATTTATGCTAGCAAATCCAAGAACTGAGAGAAAAGGATATATTCTCAGACACATAGAACCTTCCAAGATTAGGTCAGGAAACCTATGAAATCTCAGCTCCCTAGTAGGAGGGAAGCATTTGAAGCAGTAATGCAACACCTGACAACACACAGAAGGCCAGGTCAAGTCATTTTCCTGGGCCACTCCTCTAGGTATTTAGTGAAGGCATTGTCATGTCCTCTGATCAAATCCAGAGATGGAAGAGGTGGGTAAACTCTAATTCACAAGGATAAAGACCCAATTCAAAGAAGAACATTTTAGGAAACCAATCCCATGTCATTACAATAAGGCAAGATAATAAACAATATAATTCTTTCATTTTATTCCTGTAACTTCCGTTGGTTTTGAGAGGGCCATATTGTTTTTCTCTGAATTTATATTGTTGTTGCTGTTCTGTTGAGAAAGCCTGCCTATCATCCATCATCCGTTTTTGAAAGAGTATTCACGGATGCTTTATTTGCATGTACGTCCTAGTGCTCCTCCTAATAATGCCACAACTCCTGACCACCCATTAAGCAGTTCTCTTTTCTGTACCCCTCAGCTGGATTCTCAGAGTCCTGAGTCACTCCTGGTGGGTCTCCTTCTCTGACTTCTTGCCCTTTACTAAGGGCCAAGGTATTCCTCCCGAAGCACATATTGTTGAAAGCCATAAAATATTTCCCTTTGTCTGTTTGCCTTTTCCATTTCCCATCAGCAGGGCATGGGATATTCATGTCAAGGCAAGGTCCAGGGTTTCATTCACTTCTACGGCTGAGGAATACTGTGGTGCCGCAATGGACCCAAACTTCCTGATCCTCTAGTCCTTGCAAGGGCATTGTGGCTCACTCCAAAGGTCTGCTCGAATGGACCTTGCAAGCCGTCAGTATAGGCCATCCCTTTCCTTCTGACTAAAGAGTGTTGGTCAACATGTCTATACCTGTAACCACAGCAAGTACAGTTAAATAATGATGACAATGGGTTCGGTTCAGGCCTCTTCATTGAGAATTAGCTCTGATGCAGAATATCACTCTCCTCAAGACTTTGCAAAGGTGTTTATGGGAAAGCCAGGTAGACACAGGCTTAATCCCTTAGCCACATGTTTCAGAACACTAAAAGACGAGGCCACAGAAGGCACCAATATCGATGCTCTCACCTTTTACCTCGGAAAGGGACTTTCCGTACCTTAGTCTTAACTGACCCATAGGCAAAAGATGTTGACAAAGTACGCTCTCACCCACAAGACGACAAACCCCACGGAGAGCAGCTCATACCCGCAAGGCCTCACCTTTTCATGAGATATCTAGAAATTGTAGTGGAGATGGACACCATGCCGTCTCTGGGTATATGTTGCCTAAAGGAAGGTATACTGAATGTCATTTTCCTTCCGCTATGTCTCCAGAAAAGGGAAGTTGGACATTAACCCACAAGACATCCTGAGTTCTTGATCAGGTTCAGAGGGCTCTTGTTCTGTCCATCCTGGGGCTTCCTACTAAAATCCATAGGACACCAAGGTCATGGGAGAGGGACAGCTCCTTCAGTGAAGCTAACATCTGTGATGTCACAAAGTGATGAGGTCATAGCAACCACTCCTCATCAACCCAGGCCTGATCACTACACTTGACTGGAGTAGTCATGGGTGGGCCTAGAGGACCCCAAGCTGTCCCAAACCGCTGGAGCCACCTGGGTCTCTCAACAAGGCAGTTTGTGAAGCGAGTCGATGTCACCTTCTCCATGGCCCAAATTGTAGTGTTTGGTCGTGAGTATCAGCACCAGCCCTCAGGACCTTGGAGAAAGGCAATGATCCCTCATTCCATCTTAGCCACGACAGGCCAAGAAACTAACAGACCGGAAGCACAGCCTCAGTGCAGGAAATCCGAGCCCTGCGCAAGGGTGAGGCCCTCCCACCATTTCACGGAGCATCGGAACAGGATAACGGCCACCCAAGGGAAGCTCAAAGTGAACACCCGCAACCGTGCCAAAGACATGTCTGCAGTCTTCTACAGCGAGCACACGAGTACCTCGAGTGTCTCCAGAAACGGTGCCAACAAGGCCTCCCAATTTTCCAAAATGACCATACATCGAGGCAGACTCTACACCCTAGAACCTTAGGTCCCGGACGGATCATGTTATTGGAGTCCACAGGAGCCAATGGAGAGTATGTTGGAAGAGACCCAAGCCCAAGTGAAGCCATCTGAAAGACTTCGGTGCCCATTTCAGGAAGACAACTTGTATGTACAAAAGGACGCATTGAAGAGGATTGGAATGTGGAAGAACCTTGAGCACTCCCTCAGGGTGGAGCAGCTACCCTCTGTGGAACTGCAGGGATATGTGGCAGCAGAAGCCTTCCTTCCCCCTCTTATGACCATCCCCCAAATGGTTACATGCGATAAGCAAACAGAGCCTCATGTGGAAGATGGGCATGTTCCAATGGAGCCCCGAGAGGATGCACAATGTGTTAACAAGGGGTCAGTACAGCACGACAGACAGTGGATGCTGCAGGTTGGTGAGGAATCCAGGAAGGCAAAGAACAGGAAAATTAAAAAGGGAGCTCCGAGGGAAGGTTGGGAATTTGAGGATGGTGAGATGTTCTCTGTAACTGGCTGCCCTCCATAGGAACCTAGGTCCAAATTCAATAAAACATCCTCTGGCCCCAGTAATTATTGTGCACTGTTTTTGTCTTTGTTATCTTGTCCACGTCAAGATGCACGTATTGGACAGAGAGGCAGAGATATCCTAATCACGGGATGGAGCTGGAGAGGGAGAATCCTACTGTCACTGAGCAGAGAACCTGAGAACAAGGTCAATGACAAGACCCTGGAATCATGAGTTGATCTGAAGGCCATCTCTGAACTGATGGACACAACCCGTTACCCAACTATTGACTTCCGAATACCTCCTGTTTCTAGACAAGAACCGCTGCTCTCTCATTGTTCAGAAATGCAGGGGATAAGGATTTTGGATTGGGCTGGTGTTGCTTGAGCTATCCGGCCTCCTTCGAGAGCTGGTATAGCTTTTTTTTCTTGAAGGCACTGACTGGGTGATGGACCAACTATTCTCCGATGCCCATTTGCCTCCATGCCTAGATTTTCGAGGGGGAATGACACTATGTCTTTAGGTGCTCCACTTCTGTGGAAGGTGAGGGGAGTCCTCTGTGCCTCTGATTCTGGACCTCTGTCTCAGCTCCCAGATTAGGGTAATTTTCAGCCCCGAGTTCTCCAATCTATGATCAGCCCTCTTTTCTTTCTCTCTCTTACTTCTCCTACAAGAGGCACCTCTTTCATTTCCTTGGAGATTCCGTAAGCTCATTATCATGTTCCATCATTCTGCCTTCTCCATTAGAATTCACGTCCTTATTTTCTAGGATTGTACTTCCCGGTCCCTAATTGGATCCTCCACTTCTGCCATGTCCCGGACTTTGCATCCAGTCTCCTTCCTTCCAATCCTCTCTTCAGGAGTTCTTTAGGTCCTTTTATCTTTATCAATTTTATCTCTGTGGTTCGAGACTGTCTGATATCTTCTATGTTTTCTGATGTACAGCAAATATCCAGGCCGCTGCTTTCAATCCTGCATCAGGCGTGTTCTATGTAGAGGTTTCACTCTGATTGCCTAGCCATAATCATTCCTTCTTCCTTTACCTGGCAATCAATTGATTCTTCCATCTTTGCATTGGATCTAGGTCTGTCACCTCTCTGTATTCGTTAAACTCATTCTGTTTTCTAAACTGAGGGTAATTTCTTTAGGAAGAAGAGATCCAGGAGAGACCTATGGCTGGCCCTTAATGTTTGTTGAGTGCATGCGTGTGTGTGTGTGTGTTTGTGTGTGTGTCTGTGTGTGTGTGTGTGTGTGTGGCATTCATGCCATCTGCTGTTGTGTTGTGGCTGACCATGTCCTTGAGGCCAGTCATTTGCAGTGCCTCTCCATTCCTGCTGTTTGGTGTTTTTAGGGTCCGGGCTGAATGTGCTGAGGTTTACCTTGGTGGGCTCTGGTGTGCCTGTGAAACGAGAAATTCCACCAACTCAGCAGAATGCAGGCCTGCAGAATGCTGTGTTCAGAAGAGAGCATGTGGTCAAAGCTTTCTTCTCCTTTCCTATGGGAGAATCTGTTCTCCTAGGACGAAGCATCTTGTACTGTGGAAGGCAGTCCTCCACGTCCTCCACGGTTGGGATTTCATGTTGGCTTGTTAGGCAGCCTATGACCTCACATACCTGTCTTGGCCAGTAGGTCTGTCTTGATGCTGCTGTTGTGAGAGCCTAAAATTTATTATGTCCACATTGAGACATCTCCATTAACACTGATGAACTCCATTCTCGGATGCATTCCCACGACTCACCATCTTCCCACTGCCTCTCTTGGTATTGTCTGATCATTGTCTCCAGCCTGTCTGCTCCTGGTTACTTGTTGGTGTCATATGCAGGAAAACGATGGTGTTCTTTCAGGTTGATGTCTGCCAAGCCTTCTACTCTGAAAATATAGGCCCTCAACACTTGTGTTGTCAAGTACTCGTGACTTTCAGACCCTCGGTATATCATAGTCAATGGCACTCAGAAACAGGTTCCTTGTGGGTTCCCAGTGTGCCTTGCTCTTCTGTGCCTTGGTCTTCTACATGGGCTCCGGCCCTCTGATCCACAAAACAACCGATCTCCGCTTTGCCATATCTCCAACCTTCTCTGTCATCTCTGCAACTTCCGTTCTCTTTCACTGTGGAGTTTACCTTGTAAGCTTCAGGTCAGTTTCCACTGCAGGTTATTAGACACTACTACCATCTTACTGTCCTCCATGTCACCCCAATTCGTACTGAGACAAGAGCAAGAAGTAATTCTTCCACTTGTCTCTTATGGCAGTCTTGCGGAGAGCATTGGGCTTTGTCACATCTACCATTCTCAGAAAGACAACAAACGGACAATTTCACTAGCTCATGACAGTCAAGAAACATAGGAAAAAGCAAGGGTATTGGGACAAACAGTTTGACTTTAATGAGGAATTCAAATGGTGTTGTTTGTTGGAAGGCAGTTTTATGAGAACACGTGTTTATTGAAGAGGACAAGAGGTGACATTCCTTGCAGGAGATTTCCTGAAACTGATGGAATGTGAGTTTTCAATGCATGTCAAATTGAATTGCTAACCATAAGAGACCGAATTCATTTCTCTCGTATTTTAATAATAAGTGTGATGCGAAACACACACAGACCACAGACACATTAACACATGCACATGCACACACACATGAACATACACAAAGTTAAGACAGGTAAAAGATGGGGAGGTAGCGAGGAATCATACCAATAAAGCAACTGCAAGAAAATACCATATAGGTGAAAGGCAAATAGAATCCAAGTGAGAAGCCAACCGAAATGAGAAAGTGAACTATTACCTATCAATAATACATTCAGTACTTAAGACTAAAGTCTCCCATCAATACAAACAGTTTGTAACAGTGGTTGAAATTATAAATAAAAAAAAGTTTAGAAAAGATCCATAAGAATGCAACAAATAATAAAGAAGCTCGTTCTTCATGCGCCCATAGGAGATTTCCTTCGACTATGAAGATACTCATAGCTTGCAAGTGAAGAAATCAGGAAGAAGTAAGTTATGCTTTTACCAAGGAGAAGAGAGCCAACGTGTTTGTGCCTAAGTCAGCGAGAGTGATTTTATGCCTTCGAGAGACAAAAGATAAGAGGAAAGTGTTTTGTCTTGATGGAGCATCAAAACAACAGAAACCTGGAAGAATTGCCAACATATACACCACGAACAAGGGTGTATCTAAATGTTGGAACCCATGAACACACAGGAAGGGAATGGCGATTATTATCCAATACTGTTGTTAAGTATGATATCCACGTTAAGCACAGGACAGATCATCTGGATGAGAAGGTGCTAAGGACGTCCACATGGGCTCTCGAGACCACCTGAACTTTGGGGATCCATGAGAAAGATTGCGTCTCTGAGGACAATATGATATGTTCTTCCCACTGGCAGAACTAACTTTGTCTATCGCAGGTTATGAACTCGAGTCCAAATCCAGTCGTAATTCATGGAAGAGAAGTCAAAACCTATACTGTGCATTTATGATCACGAAGGAATGAAAACAGGTAGATATCAGTTTCAAATTGGAAATACAGCAAGACACTAAAAGTTGGAAAACACAACACACTCACGAACTAGCAATGAATGTAAGAAAGAAAATCCAAAAGAACAGCAGAAAGAGCCATGAATGAAGGGATTCTATGAAACTTAGAGGATGAGGCCAAAACATTTTATGGGGAAACCATATAGGGTTAATAGCATGCATTTCCAAAATTTAAAAACACCAAAAAAGAAAGCCACATAAAAGGACGACTGAAGGAACAAGATGAAGAAAAACAGAACTCCTAATTTAACAGAAAAATTGAAATCATACATGTGATTATAACAATTAAGGAAATACAAACAAACCAATAGGAAAAATATCAGGAGATCTCACACTTTAGTTTTGACAACACGAACAAACCGCAGAAGCCATTACTGGGATAAAACAGGGAGACAAGCACACAGCTGCAAGTATCAAACCACATGACAACTGGAAGCAAGGAAAAAAGGATAACCGAAGAGGCACATCCACACATTTATGCTAACAAATCCAGGAACTGAGATTAAAGGATAAATTCCCACACCCATAGGAACTTGCAAGATTAGTTCAGGAAACCTACTAAATCTCAGCTCTCTAGTAGTGACTGAAGCATTTGAAGCAGTAATCCTACACCTGCCAGCACACAGAAGGCCAGGTCCAAGTCATTTTTCTGGGCCACTCTTCTAATTATTTAGCGAACGCTTTGTCATGTCCTCTCATCGATTTCAGAGATGGACGAGGCGGGTAGACTCTAATTCACAAGGATAAAGACCTAATTCAGAGAAGGACATTTTAGGAAACCAATCCCATGTAATTTCAATAAGGAAAGATAATAAAAAATATAATGGTTTCCTTTTCTCCCTGTGACTTCCTTTGGTTTTGAGAGGTCCAGAGTGTTTTCCACTGATTTTTTGTTGTTGTTCTTGCTGTTCTGTTGAGAAAGCCTGCCTATCATCCATCATCCATTTTTGACAGAGTATTCACGGATGATTTAGTTGCATGTACGTCCTAGTGCTCCTGCTAATATATGCCACAACTCCTGAACACCCATTAAGCAGTGCTCTTTTCTGTAACCCTCAGCTTGGTTCTCAGAGTCCTGAGTCACTCCTGGTGGTTCTCCTTCTCTGAAGTTTTCCCTTCAGTTTCCCGAGGCACATATTGAGGGAAGCCATATGATATTTCCATTTGTCTGCTTGCCTTTTCCATTACCCCTCAGGCAGGCAAGTGAAATTCATGTCAAGGCAAGGTCCAGGGTTTCATTCACTTCTACGGCTGAGGAATAATGTGGTGCCGAATTGGACACAAACTTCCTGATCCACTAGTCCTTGCAAGGGCATTGTGGCTCACTCCAAATGTCTGCTCGAATGGGCCTTGCAAGCTGTCGGCATAGGCCGTACCTTTCCTTCTGACTAAGAGACTTGGTCAACATGTCTATACCCATTACCACAACAAGTATAGTTAACTAATGATGACAACGGGTGCAGTCCAGGCCTCTTCCTTAAGTGTTAGCTCTGATCCAGAATATCACTCTCTTCGAAGACTTTGCAAAGGTTTTTAAGTGAAAGCCAGGTAGACAGAGGCCTTATCCCTTAGCCACGTGTTTCAGAACACTAGGAGAGGAGGCCACAGACAGAACCATATATTGATGCCCTCACCTTTTTCCTCGAAAAGGGTCTTTCCGTCACTTAGTTATCACTGACCCATAGGCAAAAGATGCTGGCAATGTAGGATCTCACTTAGAGGATGACAAACCCCATGGAGAGAGCTCAACCCGGGAGGCCTCACCGTTTCATGACATCTCTAGAAATTGTAGTGGAAATAGGACAACTTGCCATCTCCGGGGATATGTTGGCCTAAAGGAAGGTATACTGAATGTCCTTTTCTTTCCTCTTTGTCTCTAGAAAGGGGAAGTGGGACAATATCCCACAAGACAACCTGAGTTCTTGTTCAGGCTCAGAGGGCTCTTGTTGTGTCCATGTTGGGGGGCTTCCTACATAAGCCATAGGACACCAAGGTCTTGGGAGAGGGACAGCTGCTTCAGTGAAGCCAACATCTGTGATGTCACAAAGCTTTGAGGTCATAGCAACCATTACTCATCAACCCATGCCTTATTATGACACATGGCTATAATTTCATGGGTGCACCAAGAGGACCTCAAGCCATCCCTAACCACTGGAGCCGCCTGGGTCTCTCACCAAGGTAGTTTGCGAAGTGAGTTGGTGTCATATTCTCCATGGCCCAATTCATAGTGTGTGGTTGTGACTGTCAGCCCCAACACTCTGGACTCCGGAGAAATGCAAGCGTCCTTCATTCCATCTTAACCATGAAAGGTCAAGAAACAATCATACCGCCAGCAAAATCTAAGGGAAGGAAATCCAAGCCCTGTGCAATGGTGAGGCCTTTACACCCAATCTCGGAGCTCCTGAACAGGAAAAGGGCCACCCACGGAAAGCTCAAAGTGAACCCATGGAACCATGCCAAAGGCATGTCTAGATTCTTCCACAGCAAGGACACGAGTACCTCGAGCTTCTCCGGAAATGATGCCAGAAAGGCATCCCAATCTTCCAAAAACCATGCATCCAAGGCAGAATCTACACCCTAGAACCTTAGGTCCAGGAAGGACTCATAAACTTGGAGTCCACAGGAGCCAACGGAGAGAGTGTGGGAAGAGACCCTTAGCACAAGTGAAGCCATCTCAGAGACTTCCATGCCCGATTCAGAAAGACAACTTGTATGTCCAAAAGGACACATTAAGAGGATTCGAATGTGGAAGAACCTGGAGCACCCCCTCAGGGTGGAGCAGCTACTCTTTGTGGAACTGCATGGAGATGTGGCAGCACAAGCCTGCCTTCACCTCTCATGACCATCCCCCATTGGTTTCATGCGATAAGCAAACAGTGCCTCTTGTGGAAGATGGGCATGTTCCAATGGATCCCCGAGAGGATGCACAATGTGTCAACACGGGGTCAGTACATCACGACAGACATCAGATGCTGAAGGTTGGTGAGGAGATCCAGGATAACAAAGAACAGGAGAATGAACAAGGAGCTCTGAGCGAAGGTTGGGCATTTTAGGAGGGTGGGAGGTTCTCTGTACCTGGCTGCTCTCCATAGGAACCTAGGTCCAAATTCAATAACACATCCTCAGGCCTCAGTCAATTATTCTGCACTGGTTTTGTTTTGTTATATTGTCCAACGATGTGCATGCCCATATTGGACAGAAAGACGTAGACATCCCAGTCAGGGGGTGGAGCTGGAGAGGGAGAAGCTTACTTGAGACCAGATTCAATGCCTAGACCTAGGAATCATGATTTGATATGAAGGCCGCCTCTGAACTGATGGACACAACCTGGGACCCAACCTTTGACTTCTGAATACCTCCTGGTTCTTGAAAAGAACTGCTGCTCTGTTATTTTTCAGAAATGCAGGGGATAAAAATTTTGGCTTGGGCTGGGTTTGCTTGAGCTATCTGGCCTGCTTCGAGACAGTGACTGGGCTATGAAGTCAGTGACTGGGCTATGAACAAACTATTCTCCGATGCCTATTTGCCTAAGGAAATACCTCCATGCCTAGATTTTCCAAGGGGAATGGCAATATGTCTCTTGGTTCTCTGCTTCTTTGGAAGGTGATGGCAGTCCTCGGTGACCCTGATTCTGGACCTCTGTCTCTGCTCCCAGATGAGGGTCGTTTTCAGTCCCAATTTCTCCAATCTACGTTCAGGGCTCTATTCTTTCTCTCACTCTTACTTCTCCTACAAGAGTCACCTTTTTCAATTCCGTAGAGATTCACTAAACTCAATTTCATGTTACATCATTCTGCCTTCTCTTTGCAGGAAAAGACGGTGTTCTTTCAAGTCAATGTCTCACAAGCCTACTGATCTGAGAACTCCAGCCCTAAAGACTTGTGTTGTCAAGAACTCGTGCCCTCCAGACCCTCTGCATGTCACAGCCAATTGCAATTGTAAACAGGTTCCTTGTGGGTTACCAGTGTGTCCTCCTTTCCTGTGCCTTTGTCCTCTACATGGGCTCATGGCCCTCTGATCCATGAACCAACCAAATCTCCCCTGACCTGTCATGTCTCCAACCTTCTCCCATCATCTCTGTGACTTCTGTTCTCTTTCGCTGTGGAGTTTATCTTGTAGGCTTCGGGTTAATTTCCACCCCATTGCAGTTGTTTTTGTCATCTTCCTTTTGCCTTCATGGCAGAATACAAGTATAAAGTTATTAGACACTATTACCGTTTCACTATCCTACATGTCACTGCAAATTCGTACTGAGACATAAGCAAGAATGAATTCTTCCACTTGTCTCATATGGCAGTGTTGCGGAGAGCATTGTGCTTCATCACATTTATCATTCTCAGAAAGACAACAAACAGAAGATTTCACTCCCTCACGACAGTCAAGAAACATATGGAAAAGCAAGGGTATTGGACAAATAGTACGACTCTAATGAGTAGCTCAAATGCTGGTGTTTGTTTGAAGGCAGTTTTGTGAGAACACGTGTTTCTCGAAGAGGAAATGAGATGACAGTCCTTGCAGAAGATTTTCCTGAAACGGATGGAATGTAAGATTTCAAAGCATGTCAAATTGAATTTCTACCCATAAGAGACCGAATTACTACCTCAAATATTTTAATAATAACTGTTATGTGAAACATACACAGACCAACACACATTAAAACATGCACATGCACACACAAGAACACACAAAAACATTAGACATGCAAAGATGGGGAGGAAGCGAGGAATCGTACTATTGAAGCAAACACAAAGAAAATACCATAAAGGGGAAAGGCTAATAGAATCCAAGTGAGAAGCCAACTGAAATGAGAAAGTGAGCTATTACCTATCAATAATTCATTTGGTATTCAAAACTAAAGTCTCCCGTCAATACAAACGGTTGGTAGGAGTGGTTGAATTCCAAAACAAAACAAAACAAAAAGGTAGAAAAGATCCACAAGAAAACACATATATTAAAAAAGCTCGACCTTCTGTTGCCCATAGGAGATTTTCTTCGACTATAAAGATACTCATAGCTTGCAAGTGAAGAAATTGGAAAGACGTAGGTTATGCTCTTGCCAAGGAGAAGAGAGCCAAATTGTTTGTACCTAAGTCAGCGAGAGTGATTTTATGCCGTCGAGAGACAAAAGATTAGCGGAAGGGGTTTTGTTTGATGGAGCATCAAAATAACAGAAACCTGGAAGAATTGCCAACATATACCCCACGAACAAGGGTGTATATAAACGTCGGAAGCCTATGAACAGACAAGAAGAGAGATGGTGACTTTAATCCAATACTGTTGGGAAATATGATATCCACGTTAAGCATAGGACAGAACATCTGGATGGGAAGGAGATAAAGAATATAATACGTCCACATGTGCTCTCAAGACAACATGAACTTTGAGGATCAATGAGTAAGATTGCGTCTCTGAGGACAATAAGATATGTTCTTCCCACGACAAACCTAACCTTGTCTATCCCAGGTCATGAGCTTGAATCCAAATCCAGTGGTAATTCATGGAAGAGAAGTCAAAACCTATCCTGTGCACTTATGATCACGAAGGTATGAAAACAGGAAGATATCACTTTCAAATTGGAAATGCACATATTGTGAAGCCATATGATATTTCCCTTTCTCTGCTTGTCTTTTCCATTTCCCATTAGCCCGACATGGGGCGTTCATGTCATTGCAAGGTCCAGGGATTCATTCACTTAGACGGTTGAGTTATACTGTGGTGCCGAAATGGACCCCAACATCCTGATCCACTAGTTCTTGTAAGGGCATTGCGGCTCACTCCAAAGGTCTGCTTGAATGGGCCTTAAAGCCTTAGGTATAGGCCTTCCCTTTCCTTCTGACTAAAGGGACTTGGTCAACATGTCTATACCCGTTACCAAACAAGTACAATTAACTAATGATGACAACGGGTGAGGTCCAGGCCACTTCCATAAGAGTTAGCTCTGATGCAGAATGTCACTCTCCTCGAAGACTTTGCAAATGTGTTTCAGGGAAAGCCAGGTAGACAGAGGCCTAATCCATTAGCTGCGTGTTTCAGACACTAGGAGACGAGGCCACAGGCAGCACCATTTACCGATGCCCTCACCTTTCTCCTCGAAAAGGGACATTACGTCCTTTAGTCAACACTGACCCATAGGCAAAGGATGCTGAAAAAGAACGCTTTCACCCACAGGATGACAAACCCCATGGAGAGCTGCTCATTCTCACTAGGCCTCACTGTTTCTTGAGATCTCTAGAAATTGTAGTGGAAATAAGTGACCTTGCTGTCTCCGGGATATGTTGGCCTTAAGGCAGGTATACTGAATGTCATTTTCTTTCTTCTTTGTGTCTAGAAAGGGGAAGTGGGACATACAACCACAAGATAAGCTGAGTTCTTGACCAGGCTCAGAGGGCTCTTGTTCTGTCCTTCCCGGGGCTTCCTAACTAAAGCCATAGGACACTAATATCATCATAAAGGGACTGCTGCCTCAGTCTATCCAGCATCTGTGATGTCACAAAGCTTTGAGGTCATAGCAACAACTACTCATCAACCCACGCCTGATAAGTACACTTGGCTGGAGTAATCATGGGTGGGCCAAGAAAACCCCAAGCTGTCCCAAACCGCTGGAGCTGCCTGGGTCTCTCACCAAGGCATTTTGCGAAGCGAGTCGGTGTGACCTTCTCCAAGGCCCAATCGTAGTGTTTGGTCGTGACTGTCAGCACCAGCTGTCTGGAATTCGAAGAAAGGCATGAATCCCTCATTCCATCTTAGCCACGACAGGCTAAGGAACAATCAGACCGAAAGCATAGGTTCAGGGGAGTAAATCCGAACCCTGTACAAGGGTGAGGCCCTCCCACCCAATCACGGAGCTCTGAAGAGGAAAACGGACACCCAAGGAAAGCTCAAAGTAAACCCCCGCAACTGTGCCAAGGACATGTTGGGAGTCTTCCACAACGAGGACACAAGTACCTCAAGCGTCTCCAGAAATGGTGCCAAAAAGGACTCCCAATCTTCAAAAAAAACCATGCATCCAAGGCAGACTCTACACCCTAGAACCTTAGGTCCAGGATGGACTCATCTTCTTGGAGTCCACAGGAGTCAACGGAGAGCCTGTTGGAAGAGACCCATAGCCCAAGTGAAGCCATCTGAAAGAATTCCGTGCCCGTTTAGGGAAGACAACCTGTATGTCCAAAAGGACGACTGAAGATGATTCGAATGTGAAGATCCTGGAGCACTCCCTCAGTGTGGAGCAGGTACCCTCTGTGAAACTGCATGGAGATGTGGCAGCACAAGCCTGCCTTCACCCTCTCATAACCATTCCCACATGGTTTCATGCGATAAGCAGTGCCTCTGGCGGAAGATGGGCACGTTCCAATGGAGCCTAATAGGATGCACACTGTGTCAACAAGGGGTCAGTACAGCGCGACAGTGGATGCTGCAGGTTATTTAGGAGATCCAGGAACATAGAACAGGAGAATGAACAAGGGAAATACGAGCGAAGGTCGGGCATTTTAGGATGGTGGGAGGATCTCTGTACCCGGGTGACCTCCATAGGAACCTAAGTCCAAATTCAATAAAACATCCTCTGGCCCCAGTCAATTATTGTGCACCGGTTTTGTCTTTGTTATCTTGTCCAACGATGCGCATGCACGTATTGGACAGAGAGGCAGAGAGATCCCAATCAGGGGGTGGAGCTGGAGAAGGAGAATCTTACTTGCCCCTGATCAGAGAACCTGAAACAGGAGTCAATGCCAAGACCCTGGAATCATCAACTCAACAGAATGCAGGGCTGCAGAATGCTGTGTTCAGAGAGAACATGTGGTCAATGCTTTCTTCTCGTCCCCTATGGGAGAGTCTTTTCTCCTAGACAAAGCATCTTGGACTGAGGAAATCAGTCCTCCAAGTGTTAAATGGTTGGGATTTCGTGTTGGCACTGTAGGCATCCAATTTCATCAATTACCTCTCTTGGCCAGTAGCTCTGTCTTGATGCTGCTAGTGCGAGAGCCCCAAATTTTTATGTCCCCATTGAGACATCTCCACAAACACTGCCTTTCACGGATGCACTCCCAGGACTCATCATCTTCCCACTGCGTCTCCTGATATTGTCTCTGATCATTGTCTCCAGGCTACTGCACCTGCTTGCTTGTTGGTGTCCTATGAGGGAAAAGGACGGTCTTCTTCCGAGTCGATGTCTGCCAAGCCTGCTGAGCTGAAAACTCAAGACTTGTGTTTTCAGGAACTCGTGCCCTTCAGACACTCTGCATGTCACAGCAAAGGAACTGGAGACAGGTTCCTTGTGGGTTCTCAATGTGACCTGTTCTCCTGTGCCTTTACCCTCTACATGGGCTCACGGCTCTCTGATCCACAAACCAACCAAATCACCCCTGAGCTATGTCTCCAACCTTCTCCCATCATCTCTGCAAATTCCATTCTCTTTTGCTGTGGAGTTTACCTTGTAGGCTTCAGGTCAGTATCCACCCCACTGCAGTTCTTGTAGTCATCTTCCTGTTGCCTTCATGGCTGAAGACAAACACGAGATTATTAGACATTACTACCATCTCACTGTCCTCCATGTCACTGCAAATTCGTACTGAGACATAAGCAAGAATGAATTCTTCCACTTGTCTCATATGGCAGTGTTGCAGAGAGCATTGGGCTTCGTCACATCTATCATTCTCAGAAAGACAACAAACAGACGATTTCACTACCTCATGACAGTCAAGAAACATACGAAAAAGCAAGGTTATTGGGACAAACAGTACGACTCTAATGAGGAACTCAAATGGTGGTGTTTGTTTGAAGGCAGTTTTGTGAGAACATGTGTTTCTCGAAGAGGACAAGAGATGATATTTCTCACAGAAGATTTTCCTGAAACTGATGGAAAGTGAGTTTTCAAGGCATGTCAATGTTAATTGCTACCCATAAGAGACTGAATTCCTATCCTTCTAAATTTAATCATAAGTGTTATGTGAAACACACACAGACCACACACACATTAACACATTCACATGCAGACACACATGAACACACAGAAGGATAAGACATGCCATAGATGGGGAGGAAGAGAGGAATCGTACCAATGAAGCAACCCCAAAGAAAATACAATTAAGGGGAAAGGCAAATAGAATCCAATGATAAGCCCACCGAAATGAGAAAGTGAACTATTACCTATCAGTAATTCCTTCAGTATTCAGGACTAAAGTCTCCCGTCAATACAACAGTTTGTAGCGGTGCTTGAAATTCAAAAAAAAAAAAAAAAAAAAAGGTAGAAATGATCCATAAGAAAACAACAAATATTAAACAAGCTCGACATTCTGTTGCCCTATAGGAGATTTCCTTCGACTATAAAGATACGCAAAGCTTTCAGGAAAAGAAATTGGGAAGACCCAGGATTTGGTCTTGCCAAGGAGAACATGGCCAAAGTGTTTGTGTCTAAATCAGCGAGAATAATTTTGTGCCTTCGAGAGACAAAAGATTAGCGGAAGGAATTTTGTCTTGATGGAGCATCAAAACAACAAAACCTGGAAGAATTGCCAACATATACACCACGAACAATGGTGTATCTAAACGTTTTAGCCTATGAACACAGAGGAAGGGAGATGGCGAATTTTATCCAATACTGTTGGGAACTATGATAACCTCGTTAAGCATAGAACAGATCATCTGAATGGGAAGGAGCTAAGGAAGAAAAGACGTCCACAAGGGCTCTTGAGACCACTGGAACTTTGGGGATCCATGAGTAAGATTGCGTTTCTGAGGTAAATAAGATATGTTCTTTACAGCAGCAGACCTATCTTTGTCTATCGCAGGTCATGAGCTAGAGTCCAAATCCAGTCGTGATTCATGGAAGAGAAATCAAAACCTATCCTGGGCACTGTTGATCACGAAGGTATGAAAACGGGAAGATATCACTTTCACATTGGAAATATAGCCATACCCTAAAGGTTGGAAAACACAACACACTCACAAACTAGCAATGAATGCAAGAAAGAAAATCGAAAGGAAAAGCAGAAAGAGCCATGAACAAAGGAATGTCAAGAAACTTATTGGATGATGCCAAAATATTTTATGGGGAAACGATATAGGTTTAAATTCATGCATTTCCAAAATTTAAAAATACCGGTAAAGAAAGCCACCTAACTGGACGTTTGAAGCAACCGAATGAAGAAAAATCAAACACCAGAGTTAACAGAAAAATAGATATCATACATGTGATTATCAAATTAAGGAAATACAAACAAACCAATAGGATAAAATCAGGAGATCTCACACTTCAGTTTTGAAAACACGAACAAACCACAGAAGACATTACTGGAAAAAAAAAAAAAAAAGGAGAGAACACAACTGACAGTATGGAACCACATGACAACATGTCAAACAAAATAAGAATAACCTAAGACACACATCCAGACATTTATGCTAGCAAATCCAAGAACTGAGAGAAAAGGATAAATTCCCAGACACATAGAAACTCCCAAGATTAGGTCAGGAAACCTACAAAATCTCAGCTTTCTAGTATTGACTGAAGCGTTTGAAGCATTAATCCAACACCTGCCAACACACAGAAGGCCAGGTCCAAGGCATTCTCCTGGGCCACTCTTCTATGTATTTAGCGAAGGCTTTGTCATAACCTGTCAAGGATTCCAGAGATGGAAGAGGCGGGTAGACTCTAATTCACAAGGATGAAGACCCAATTCAGAGAAGGACATTTTAGTAAACCAATCCCATGTCATTTCAATAATGAAAGATAATAAAAAATATCATTCTTTCCTTTCTCCCAGTGAATACCTTTGGTTTTGAGAGAGCCACATTGTTTTCCTCTGAATTTATTTTGTTGTTGTTGCTGTTCTGTTGAGAATGCCTGCCTATCATCCATCATCCGTTTTTGACAGAGTATTCATGGATGCTTTAGTTGCATGTACGTCCTAGTGCTCCTCCTAATATATGCCACAACTCTTGAACACCATTAGGCAGTTCTTATTTCTGTAGCCCTCAGCTTGGTTCTCAAATTCCTGAGTCACTCCTAGTGGGTCTCCATTGCTGACTTCTTCCCCTTCAGTTTTCCCTTCCTTTACTAAGGGCCAAGGTATTCCTCCAGAGGCACATATTGTGGGAAGCCATATGATATTTCCCTTTGTCTGCTTGCCTTTTCCATTTCCCATCAGCCAGGCATGGGACCTTCATGTCAAGGCATGTTCCAGTGGTTCATTCACTTCCACTGCTTAGGAATACTGTGGTGCCGAAATGGACTCAAACCTCCTGATCCACTAGACCTTGCCAGGGCATGCGGCTCAATCCAAAGGTCTGCTCAAATGGGCCTTGCAAGTCGTCGGTATAGGCCGTCCCATTCCTTTTGACTAAAGAGACTTGGTCAACATGTCTATACCCATTACCACAACAAGTACAGTTAAATAATGAAGACAATGGGTGATGTCCAGGCTTCTTCCTTAAGTGTTAGCTCTGATTCAGAATATCACTCTCCTAGAAGACTTTTCATAGGTTTTTAAGTGAAAGCCAGGTAGACAGAGGCCTAATCCCTTGGCTGCTTGTTTCAGAACACTAGGAGACGAGGCCACAGATGGCACCATATATCGATGCCCCCATTTTTTTCCTTGAAAATGGACTTTCCTTCCCTTAATCATCACTGAACAAAGGAAAGAGGCTGACAAAGGACGCTATCACCCACAGGATGACAAAATACACGGAAAGCTGCTCATACCTGCGAGACCTCACTGTTTCTTTAGATCTCTAGAAATTGTAGTGGAAATAGGACACCTTGCCGTCTCCGGTAATATGTTGGCCTAAAGGAAGGTATACTGAATGTCCTTTTCTTTCCTCTTTCTCTCTAGAAAGGGGAAGTGGGACATAACCCCTTAGGACAACCTGATTTCTTGATCAGATTCAGAGGGCTTTTGTTCTGACTTTCTTGGGGCTTCCTACCTAAAGCCATAAGACACCAAGGTCATGGGAGAGGGACAGCTGCTTCAGTGAAGCCAGCATCTTTGATGTCACAAATCTTTGAAGTCATAGCAAACACTCCTCATCATCCCACGCCTAATCGTACAGTGGCTGGAGCAGTCATGGGTTGTACAAGAAAACCACAAGCCGTCCCAAACTTCTGGAGCAACCTGGGTATCTCACCAAGGCAGTTTGAGAACCGAGTCGGAGTCTCATTCTCTATGGCCCAATTCGTAGTGTTCGGTCGTGAGTGTCAGCACTAGCCCTATGGACTCGGAGAAAGGCATGCATCCCTCATTCCATTTATCCACAACAGGCCAAGAAACAATCAGACTGGAAGCATATCCCCAAGGGAGTAAATCATAGCCATGCAAACGGTGAGGCCCTCCCACCCTATCTCGGAGCTCCTGAACAGGAAAAGGGACACACAAGGAAAACTCAAAGTGAACCCCCGCAAGCGTGCCAAAGACATGTCTGGAGTCTTCCACAGCGAGGACTCGAGTACCTCGAGCGTCTCCAGAAAAGGTGTCAACAAGGCCTCCCAATCTTCAAAATGACCATGCATCCAAGGCAGACTCTACACCCTAGAACCTTAGGTCCAGAATGGACTCATGTACTTGGAGTCCACAGGAGCCAATGGAGAATATGTTGGAAGGCACCCATAGCCCAAGTGAAGCCATCTGAAACTCTTTCGTGCCGATTTCTGGAAGACAACTTGTATGTCTATAGGACAATTGAAGAGGATTCGAATGTGGGAGAACCAGGATCACTCCCTCAGGGTGGAGCAGCTACCCTCTGTGGAACTGCATGGAGGTGTGGCAGCACAAGCCTATCTTCGCCCTCACTACCATCCTCCAAATGGTTTCATGCAATAAGCAAACATTGCCTTATGTGTAAGATAGGCATGTTCCAATGGAGCCCCTAGAGGATGCACAATGTGTCAACAAGGGTTCAGTACAGCACGGCAGACAGTGAATGCTGCAGGTTGGTGAGGAGATCCAGGAAGACAAAGAGCAAGAGAATGAACGAGGGGGCTCTGAGCGAAGGTCAGGCATTTTAGGAAGTGGGATGTTCTCTGTACCTGGCTGCCCTCAATACGAACTTCGGTCCAAATTCAATAAAATATCTTCAGGCCCCAGTCAATTATTGTGCACTGATTTTGTCTTGGTTATCTTGTCCAACAATGCGCAGGCACATTGGATAGAGAGGCAGAAAGATCCCAATCAGGGGGTGGGGCTAGAGAGGGAGATGCTTACTTGCCCCTGAGCAGAGAACCTGAGACAAGAGTCAATGCCAAGACCATGAAATCATCAACTCAACAGAATGCAAGCCTGCAGAATGCTGTGTTCAGAGAAGAACATGTGGTCAATGCTTTCTTCTCGTCCCCTGTGGGAGTGTCTGTACTCCTTGGACTAAGCATCTTGGACTGAGGAATGCAGTCCTCCAAGTCTTCCACGGTTGGGATTTCGTGTTCCAGGGTAGGCAGACAATGTCCTAACCTACCTGTGTTAGCCAGTAGCTCTGTCTTGATGCTGCTGGTTTGAGAGCACAAAATTTATGATGTCCACATGAGACACCTCCATGAACACTGCCTTTCACGGATACACTCCCAGAACTCACCATCTTCCCACTGCATCTCCTGGTATTTCTCTGATCATTGTCTCAAGGCTGTCTGCACCTGGTTTCTGGTTGGTGTCCTATGCAGGAAAAAGACGTGTTCTTTAGATTCGATGTCTGCCAAGCCTGCTAATCTGAAAACTCCAGCCCTCAAGACTTGTGTTGTCAAGAACTCGTACCTTTCAGACCCTCTAAGTTTCATAGGCAACGGCACTGGGAAACATGTTCCTTGTGGGTTCACAGTGTGCCCTGCCTCCTGTGCCTTTGTCCTCTGTATGGCCTCACGGCCCTCTAATCCACGAGCCAACCAAATATCCCCTGAGCCAATGTCTCCAAACTTCTTCCATCATCTCTGCGACTTCCATTCTCTTTCACTGTGGAGTTTACCTTGTAGCCTTCAGGTCAATTTCCACTCCATTGCAGTTGTTGTGGTCATCTTCCTGTTGCCTTCATGGCTGAAAACAAGCATGAAGTTATTAGACACTACAACCATCACATTTTCACCCATGTCACCGCAAATTCGTACTGAGACAATAGCAAGAATGAATTTTTCCACTTGTCTCATATGGCAGTGTTACGGAGAGCATTGGGCTTCATCACATCTATCATTCTCAGAAAGACAAAAAAGAGACGATTTCACTCCCTCATGACAGTCAAGAAACATATGAAAAAGCAAGGATATTGGTTCAAACAGTACGACTCTTATGCAGAACTAAAATGGTGGTGTTTGTTTCAAGGCAGTTTGTGAGAACACGTGTTTCTCGAAGAGGACAAGAGATGACATTCCTTGCAGGAGATTTTCCTGAAACTGATGGAATGTGAGTTTTCAAGGTATGTCAAATTGAATTGCTACCCATAAGTGACCAAATTCCTATCACTCGTATTTTAATAATAAGGGTTATGTGAAACACACACAGACCACACACACATTAACACATGCATATGCACTCACACGAACACACAAAAGGATAAGACATGCAAAAGGTGGGGAGGAAGGGAGTAATCGTACTAATGAAGCAAATCCAAAGAAAATACCATACAGGGGAAAGGCAAATAGAATCCAAGTGAGAAGCCAACCGAAATGAGAAAGTGAGGTACTACCTATCAATAATTCAATCAGTATTCAGGACTAAAGTCTTCTGTCAATACAAACATTTTGTAGGAGTGGTTGAAATTCAAAAAAAAAAAAAAAAAAAAGCTAGAAAAGATCCATAAGATAAAAACAAATATTAAACAAGCTCGACCTTCTGTTTACCATAGGAGATTTTCTTCAACTATAGCTTTCAAGTGAAGAAATTGAGAAGACGAATGTTATGCTCTTGCCAAGGAGAAGAGACACAAAGTGTTTGTGCCTAAGTAGGCGAGAGTGATTTTATGCCTTTGAGAGACAAAAGATTAGCGGAAGGTGTTTTGTCTTGATGGATCGTCAAAACAACAGAAACCTGGAAGAATTGCCAACATATACACCTCGAACAAGGGTGTATCTAAACGTTGGAAGCCTATGAATGGAGAATAAGGGAGATGGCGACTTTAATCCCATACTGTTGGGAACTATGATATCCACGTTAAGCACAGGAAAGATCCTCTGAATAGGAAGGTACTAAGGAATAACAGACGTCCACATGGGGTCAGGAGAACACCTGAACATTGGGGATCAGTTTTATCTCTGTGGTTTAGACTCTCTGATATCTTCTATGTTTTCGGATGGACAGGAAGTATCCAGGCCGCTGCTTTCAATACACCACCGGCTGTGTTCTATGTAGAGGTTTTGCTCTGATTGCCTAGCCGTGATCATTTCTTGTTCTTTTTTTCTTGGCATCAATTGATTCTTCCATCTTTTGTTTGATATAGGTCTCTGTCTCCGATCTGTATTCGAAAAACGCATTCTGTTTTCTAAACTGAGGGTAATTTCTTTAGGAAGAAGAGATCCTGGAGTGACCACAGGCTAGAATTTAAGGTTTGTCGAGTGTGTTTGTTGTGTGTATGTGCGTGTGTGTGTTTGTGTGTGCATGTGTGTGGCATTCATGCCATCCGCTGTATTTTGTGGCTGACTCTATCCTTGAGGCCAGTCATCTGTAGAGTCTCTCCTGGCCTGTCGTTTGATGTGTTTGGTGTCCAGGCAGAATATGCTGAGGTGTACCGTGGTGCACACTCTGGTGTGCTTGTGAAAGGAGACATTCCACCAACTCAGCTGAATGCAGGCCTGCAGAATGCTGTGTTCAGAAGAGAGCATGTGGTCAAGGTTTTCTTCTTGTCCCCTATGGGAGAATCTGTTCTCCTTGGACTAAGCAACTTGGACTGAGGAAGGAAGTCCTCCAAGTGATCCACGGATTGGATTTCGTGTTGGCAAGCTAGGCAGCAAATGTCCTCACCATCCTGCTTGGCCAGTAGCTTGGTCTTGATTTTGCTGGTGCGATAGCCCAAAATTTTTATGTCTCAATTGAGACATCACCACGAACACTGCGTTTCTCGGATGCACTGACAGGACCCACCATCTTCACACTGTGTCTCCTGGTATTGTCTCTGATCATGGTCTCCAGGCTGTCTGCACCTGGATGCTTCTTGGTGTCCTATGCAAGAAAAAGACGGTGTTCTACTGAGTTGATGTCTGCCAAGCCTGTTGAACTGAAAACTCCCACCGTCAAGCTTTGTGTTGTCCAGAACTCGTACCCTTCAGACCATGTGCACTTCACAGCCAATGGCACTAGGAAACAGGTTCCTTCTGGGATCCCAGTGTGCCCTGCTCTCCTGTGCCTTTGTCCTCTTCATGGGATCACTGCCCTCTGATTCACGAACCACCCCAATCTGCCATGAGCAATGTCTCCCACCTTCTCTCATAGACTCTGTGACTACCTTTCTCTTTCTCTGTGGACTTTACTTTGTAGGCTTCAGGTCAATTTCCACTCCGTAGCAGTTGTTGTGATCATCTTCCTGTTGCATTCATGGTTGAAGACAAGCTCGAGGATATTAGACACTACTACAATATCACTGTGCTTCAAGTTACCGCAAATTCTTACTGACACATAAGCAAGAATGAATTCCTCCACTTCCCTCATGTGGCAGTGTTGTGGAGAGCATTGGGCTTCCTCACATCTATCATTCTCATAAAGGCAACAGACCATTTCACTCCCTCGTGACAGTCACGAAATATATGAAAAAACAAGGGGTATGGGGACAAACAATAAGACTCTAATGAGTCACCCAAAATGTGGTGTTTATTTGAAGGCAGTTTTGTGAGAATACGTGTTTATTGGAAAGGACAAAAGATGATATTCCTTGCAGGGGTTGTTCATGAAACAGATGGAATGTGAGTTTTCAGGGCATGTCAAATTGATTTGTTATCCATGAGACCGAATTCCTATCTTGAAATTTAATAGTAAGTGTATGTGAAACACACAGACCACACACACATTAACAGATGCACACGCACACACACACACACACAAACACACACATACAGATAAGATACGCAAAAGATGGGGAGGTAGTGAGATCGCACAATGAAGTAACCACAAAGAAAATACCATAAGGAGAAAGGCAAAGAGAATACTAGTCAGAAGCCAATCGAAATGACAAAGTGAACTACTTACCTATCAAAAATTCATTCAGCATTCAGGATTAAAGTCTCCAAACAATAAAAAACAGTTTGTAGAAGTGGTTGAAATTACAAAAAAAAAAAAAAAAAGACAGAAAAGATCCATAAGAAAACAACAAATATTAAACAACTCCACCTCTGTTGCCCATAGGAGATATCCTTCGGCTATAAAGATACACATAGCCTGAAAGTGAAGAAATTAGGAAGACGTAGGTTATGCTATTGCCAAGGAGAAGAGAGCCAAAATGATTGTGCCTAAGTCAGCTAGAGGTATTTTATACGTTCGAGAGACAAAAGATTAGCAGAAGGTGTTCTGTCTTGATGGAGCATCCAAACATCAGAAACCTGGAAAGATTGCCAACATATACACCACGAACATGGGTGTTTTAAACGTTGGAAGCCTATAAACAGACAGGAAGAGAGATGCGGTCTTTAAGCCAATATTATTCGTGACTATGATATGCACGTTAAGCACAGGACAGATCATCTGGATGGCAAGGTGGTAAGGAATAACAGACGTCCGATGGGCTCTCTAGAATTCCTGAACTTTGGAGATCCATGAGTAAGATTGCGTCTCAGAGAACAATAAGATATGTTCTTCCCAGGTCATGAGCTCAAGTCCAAATCCAGTCATAATTCTGGGAAGAGAAGTAGAAAGCTATCCTGTGCACTTATGATCACAAAGGTATGAAAACAGAAAGATATCACTTTCAAATTGGAATACAGCCAGACACTAAAAGTTGGAAAAAACAACACACTCACGAACGAACAATGAATGCAAGAAAGTAAATCCAAAGGAAAAGCAGAAAGAGCCATGAAATGGAACGTCAAGAAACTCATGGGATGATGCCAAAACATTTATGGGGAAACCATATAGGGTTAAATGCGTGCATTTCCAAAACTTAAATAAACCGAAAAGAAAAAAAAAAAAAAAAGTAACCTAACTGGTTGCCTGAAGGAACAACAAGAAGAAGAACCGAATTCCAGAGTTAAGAGAAAAAATGAAATCATACATATGATTATCGTTTAAAGAAAACACAAACCAACCTATAGGAAAAAAAAAATCTGTAGATCTCACACTTCAGTTTTGAAAACATGAACAAACCACAGAAGACATTACTGGGATAAATCAGGGAAACAAGCACACAGCTGAAAGTATGAAACCACATGACAACTGGTAGAAAAAAAAAACAAAAAACAAAAAAAGAAAAACCAAAGAGGCACATCCACACATTTATGCTAACAAATCCAAGAACAGAGAGAAAAGGTTAAGTTCTCAGACACATAGACACTCCCAAGATTAGGTAAGGAAACCTACAAAATCTCAGCTCTCTAGTATTGACTGAAGCATTTGAAGCAGTAATCCAACACTTGCCAACACACAGAAGGCCAGGTTCAAGTCATTTTCCTGGGCCACTCTTCTAGGTATATAGCGAGGGCATTGTCCTGTCTTCTCATCAGTCTAGAGATGGAAGAGGCAGGTAGACTCCAATTTACAAGGATAAAGATCCAATTCAGTTAAGGACATTTTAAGAAAACAAATACTATGCCATTTCAGTAAGGAAAGATAAATAAAAAATAATTCTTTCCTTTTCTCCTTTTGCCTTCTTTTGGTTTTGAAAAGGCCAGATTAATTTCCTCTGAATTGTTGTTGTTGTTGTTGCTATTCTGTAGAGAAATCCTGCCTATCATCCATCATCCATTTTTTACAGAGTATTCACGGATACTTTAGTTGCATTACGACCTAGTGCTCTTCCTAATATATGCCACAACTCCTGAACACCCATTAGCTGTTTCCTCATTTCCTGCATGTGTCTCTTTTCTGTAACCCGCAGCTTGGTTCTCATGGTCCTGAGTCACTACGTGTAGGTCTCCTTTTCTGACATCTTCACCTTCAGTTTTCCCTTTCTTTACTAAGGGCAAAGGTATTCCTCTGGAGGCATATATTGTGGGAAGCTATATGATATTACCCTTTGTCTGCTTGCCTTTTAGATTTCACATCAGCCAAGCATGGGACATTCATGTCAAGGCAAGGCCCAGGGGTTCAATTTCATCCATGGGTGAGTAATACTGTGCTGCCAAAATGGGCCAAACCTTCCTTATTCACTAGTCCTGAAAGAGCATTGTGGCTCACTCCAAAGGCCTGCTCGAGTGCCCCTTGCAAGCCATTGATATAGGCCGTCCCTTTCCTTCTAACTAAAGAGACTTGGTAAACATATCTATACCTGTTACCACAACAAGTACAGTTGACTAATGATAACCATGGGTGCGGTCCAGGCCTCTTCCTTAGAGATAGCTCTAATGCAGATTGTCACTCATCTCAAAGATTTTGCAAATGTGTTTATTGGAAAACCAGGTAGACAAGCCCTAATCCCTAACTGCGTGTTTCAGAATACTAGAATATGAGGCCACAGACAGCACCATATATCGATGCCCTCACCTTTTTCTGTGAAAAGAGGCTTCTGTCCTTTAGTCATCACTGACCCATAGGCAAAAGACGCTGAAAAAGGTCGCTCTCACCCACAGGATGACAAACCACACGGAGAGCTGTTGATAACCATGAGGCCTCTCTGTGTCTTGATCACTAGAAATTGTACTGTAAATAGGACACCTTGCCATCTCTATGGAAATGTTGGCTTAAGGAAGGTATACTGAACGTCATATCCTTACCTCTTTGTATAGAAAGTAGAAGAGGGACATTTACACACAAGACAACCTGGGTTCTTGCTCAAGATAAGAGTGCTCTTTTTCTGTCCTTCCCGGGGCTTCCTCACCAAACTGCAGCATCCGCTGTCTGTTGAGGACATAGGACACCAAGGTCATGGGAGAGGGACAGCTGCTTCAGTGAAGCCAGCATCTGTGATGTCACAAAGCTTTGATGTCATTTCAACCACTACTCATTAACCACACCGCATCACAAGACTTGACTAGAGTAGTCTAGGGTGGGCCAAGAGGACCCCAAGCCATCCCAAACCCCTGGAGCCACCTGGGTCTCTCACCCAGGCAATTTACGAAGGGAGTCGGTTTCACCTTCTCCATGGATGAATTCGCAGTGTTTGGTCGTGACTCTCAGCACCAGCCCTCTGGACTCTGGAGAAAGGCAAGAATCCCTCATTCCATCTTAACCAGGATAGGACAAGAATCAATCATACTGCAAGCAAAGCCTCAGGGGAGGAAATCCTGGCCTTTGTAAGGGTTAGGCCCTTCCACCGAATCATGGAGCTTCTGAACAGGAAGAGGGCCACCCAAGGAAAGCTCAAAGTGAACTCCCCCAACCTTGTCAGAGACATGTCTGGAGTTCAACAGGGAGTACTCGAGTACCTCGAGCGTCTCCAGAAACGGTGCAAACAGACCTCCCAAATTCCAAAATGACCATGGATCCAAGGCAGACTCTACACCCTGAGATCCAGAATGGACTCATGTATGTGGAGTCCACAGGAGCAAAAGGAGAGCATGTTGGAAGAGATCCGTATCCCAAATGAGCCATCTGAAAGACATCCGTGCCCGTTTCAGGAAGACAACTTATATGACCAAAAGGACTCATTGAAGAGGATTTGAATGTGGAAGGACCTTGAGCACTCCCTCAGGGTGGAGCAGCTACCCTCTGTGGAACTGCATGGAGATGTGGCAGCACAAGGCTGCCTTCACCCTCTCATGACCATCCCCCAAATAGTTTCATGATATAAGCAAACAGTGCCTCTTGCAGAAGATGGGCATATTCTAATATAGCCAGGAGAGGATGTACAATGTGTCAACAAGGGGTCAGTACAGTGCAACAGACAGCGGATGCTGCAGGTTGGTGAGGAGATCCAGGAAGACAAAGAACAGGAGATTGAACAAGGGAGCTCCGAGAGAAGGTCAACCATTTTAGGACGGTGGGAGGTTCTCTGTACCTGGCTACCCTCCATAGGAACATAGGTCCAAATACAATAAAACATCCTCTGGCCCCAGTCAATTATTGTGCCTGGTTTTGTTTTTGTTTTCGTGTCAATATATGCACATGCACGTACTGGCCAGAGAGCCAGGGAGATCACAGTGAGGGGGTGGAGCTGGAGAGGGAGAAGCTTACGTGCCCCTGAGCAGAGAAGCTGAGAAAAGAGTCAGTACCAAGACCCTGGAATCATGAGTTGATCGAAGGCCACCTCTGAACTGATGGACACAACCCGGGTCCCAACCATTGACTTCAGAATACCTCCTGTTTCTAGACAAGAACCGCTTTGTCATTTTTTAGAAATACAGGGGATAACCTTTTGTCTTAGGCTGGTGTTGATTGAGCTATACGGCCTGCTTTGAGAGCTGGTATAGCTTTTCCTCTTGAAGTCAGTGACTGGGCTATGGACAAACTATTCTCCCATGCCTATTTGCCGTAAGAGAATTCCTCCATGCCTAGATTTTCCAGGGGGAATTACACAATGTCTTTTGGTGCTCTGCTTCTGTATAAGTTGATGAGAATCACCTGTGCCTCTGATTCTGGACTTCTGTACCTGCTCGCAGATGAGGGTCATTTTTAGCCCCAATTTCTCAAATCCATGTTCAGCCCTCATTTCTTTCTCTCACTCTTATTTCTCCTACAAGAGGCACCTCTTTCAATTCCTTGGAGTTGATGATTCCCTAAACTCATTGTCATGTTCCATCATTTTGCCTACTCTCAAGAATTTGCTTCCTTATTTTCTATGCTTGTTCTTCCCGGTCACTAATTGGATCCTCTATTTCGGCCATTGACCGGACGTTGCATCCAGTCTCCTACCAATCTTCTCTTCAGTAGCTCGTTATGTTCTTTTATATTTTCAGTTTTATCTCTGTGGTTCGAGACTCTCTGATATCTTCTATGTTTTCTGATGTACAGAGAGTATCCAGGCCGCTGCTTTCAAACCCCTTAGGCTTTTTATATGTAGACATTTCACTCCGATTGCCTAGCCTGGATACTTTCTGCTTCTTTTACCTTGGCATCAATTGATTCTTCCATCTTTGCCTTGGATCTAGGTCTCTGTATTCCTCTCCGTATTTGAATATCTCATTCTGTCTTCTATCCTGACGTTAATTTCTTTATAATGGTGAGATCCAGGAGTGACCAAGGGCTGACCCTTAAGGGATTGTGTGTCTGTGTGTGTGTGTGTGTGTGTGTGTGTTTGTGTATGTGTATAGCATGTATGCCATCTGCTGTTGTGTTCGTCTGACCCTTCCTTTAGTACAGTCAACTGCTAGGGCCCTCCTTTCCTTACGTTTGATGTGTTTTCAGTCCGAGTTGAATATGCTGAGGTTTACCTAGGTGGGCTCTGGAGTGCCTATGAAAGGAGACATTCCACCAACCCAAAAGAATGCAGGCCTGCAGAATGCTGTGTTCAGAACAGAGCATGTGGTCAAGGCTTTCTTCTCATGCCCAATTGGAGAGTCTGTTCTGCATGGACTAAACATCTTGGACTGAGGAATGCAGTCCTCCAAGTGTTCCAAGGTTGGGATTTCGTGTTGGCAGGCTTAGCAGCAAATATCCTCACTGGTATTCTTGGCAAATAGCTCTGTCTTGATGCTGCGGGTGAGAAAGCCCAAAATTTATTATGCCCCATTGAGTCATTTCCACGAACACTGCCTCTCATGGATGCACTGCCAGGTCCCACCATCTTCCCATGGCTCCTCCTGGTATTGTCTCTGACCATTGTCTCCAGGCTGTCTGCACCTGGTAGCTTGTTGGTGTCCTATGCATGAAAAACGTGGTGTTCTTTTGAGCCAATGTCTGCCAATTTGCGGATTTGAAAAATCTAGACCTCACGACTTGTGTTTCAAGAACTTGTGCCCTTCAGATCCTATACTCATAACAGCCAATGGCACTGGGATACAGGTTCCTTGTGGGTTCCCAGTGAGCCCTGCTTTCCTGTGCCTTTTTCCTTTGAATGGTATCTCTGCCCTCTGATGCATGAACCACACAAATCTCCACTGAGCCATGTCTCCAACCTTCTCCCTTAGTCTCTGCGACTTCCATTCCCTTCGCTCTGGAGATGACTTTGTAGGCTTCAGGTCAATATCCACCCCGTTGCAGTTTATGTTGTCTTCTTTCTGTTGCTTTCATGGCTGAAGACAAACACGAGGTTATTAGACACTACTACCATCTCACTGTCCTCCATGTCACCGCAAATTCTTACTAAGACATAAGCCAGAATGAATTCTTCCACATGTCTCATGTAGCAGGGTTGCGAAGACCATTGGGCTTCATCACATCTATCATTCTCAGAAAGAAAACAAACAGACTAATTGTCTCAGAAAGACAAAAACCAGAAGATTTCACTGCCTCAAGACAGTCAAGAAACATATGAAAAAGCAAGGGGTATAGGGACAAAAAATCAACTCTTATGAGGCACAAAAACTTGGTGTTTGTTTGAAGGCAATTTTGTGAGAATACGTGTTTTTCAAAGAGGAAAATAGAAGACGTTCCTTGCAGAAGATGTTCCGAAATGAATGGAATGTGATTTTTCAAGGCATCTCAAATTCATTTGCTAACCTTAAGAGACAGATTTCTTATCTCTTGAAATTTAATTATAAGTGTTATGTGAAACACACACTGACCACACACACATTTACACCGGCACATGCACACACACCTGAACACGCTCACAGATAAGGCACGCAAAAGAAGGAGAGGAAGTCAGAATCACACTAAGAAAGCCACCCTAAAGAAAAATACCAAAAAGGTGAAATGCAAAGAGAATCCAAGTCAGAAGCCACCCGAAATGACAATGTGAACTACTTACCTATCAATAATTCATTCAGTATTCAGGATTAAAGTCTCCCGACAATACAAACACTTCATAAGTGTGCTTGAAATCACCAAAAAAAAAAAAAAGGCAAAAAAGGTCCATAAGAAAACAACAAATATTAAAAACCTCGATCTTCTGTTTACAATAGGAAATTTCCTTCGAATATAAAGATACATATGGCTTGAAAGTGAAGATATTGGGAAGACGTAGGTTACACTATTGCCAAGGGGAAGAGAGCCAAAGTGATTGTGCCTATGTCAAATGGAGCCATTTTATGCCTCCGAGAGACAAAAGATTAGAAGAAAATGTTTTGTCTTGATGGAGCATCCAAACACCAGAAACCTGGAAGAATTGCCAACATATACACCAAAAACATGGGTGTATCTCAACGTTGGATGCATGTGAACAGAGAGGAAGGGAGATGGGGACTTTAATCCAATATTGTTGGGGACTATGATATCCACGTTAAGCACAGCACATATCATCTGGATGGAAAGGTGGTAAGGAATAACAAACATCCACATTGGCTCTCTAGACCTCCTGAGCATTGGGGATCCATGAGTAAGATTGCGTAACTGAGGAGCATAAGATATGTACTTCCCAAAGGCAGACCGAACTTTGTATATCACAGGTCATGGGCTGGAGTCCAAAACGAGGGGTAATTAATGCAAGAGAAGTCAAAACCTATCCTGTGCACTTATGATCATGAAGATATGATAAAGGGAAGATATCACTTTCAAATTGGAAATACAGCCAAACACTAAAAGTTGGAAAACACAACACGTCACGAGCTAGAAATGAATGCAAGAAAGAAAATCCAAAGGAAAAGCAGAAAGAGCCATGAACAAAGGAATGTCAAGAAACTTATGGGGTGATGCCAAAACATTTTATGGGTAAACCATATAGGCTTAATGCGTGCATTTCCAAAATTTAAAAAACAAAACAAAACAAAACAAAACAAAACAAAAAAAGTAGAGCAACCTACTTCGATGCTGATGGAACAAGAAGAAGAAGAACCAAATTCCAAAGTTAACAAAAAAAAAAAAAATGAAATCATACATATAGTTACCGAAATAAAGGAAATACAAAGAAACCAATAGGAAAAAAAATCAGAAGACCTCACAATTCAGTGTCTTAATCATGAACAAACTGCAGAAGACATTACTGGGATAAAACAGGGAGACAAGAACACAGCTGAAAGTATAAAACAACTTGAGAACTGGTAGAAGGAAAAAAGAATAACCTAAGAGACACATCCACACATTTATGCTAGCAAATCCAAGACCGGAGAGAAGAGGTAAATTATCAGACACATAGCAACTCCCAAGATTAGGTCAGGAAACCTACAAAATCTCAACTCTCTAGTAGTGACTGAAGAGTTTGATTAAGTAATCAAACACCTGCCAACACACAGAAGGCCAGGTCCAAGTCATTTTCCTGGGCCACTCTTCTAGGTATTGAGCGAAGGCATTGCCATGTCCTCTCATCGATTCCAGAGAAGGAAGAGGCGGGTAGACTATAAGTGACAAGAATAAAGACACAATTCAGAGAAGGACATTTTAGTAAAGCAATCTCATGTCATTTCAATAAGGAAAGATAATAAACAATAAATGATTTTCTTTTCTCCCTGTGACTTCCTTTGCTTTTGAAAGGGCCAGATAGTTTTCCTCTGAATTTTTGCTGTTGTTGTTGCTGTTCTGTTGAGAAAGCCCGCCTATCATCCATAATCCGTTTTTGACAGAGTATTCACGGATGCTTTAGTTGCATGTACGTCCCAGTGCTCCTCCTAATATATGCCAAACTCCTGAACACCCCTTTAAAAGTTCCCTTTGTTGTAACGCTCAGCTTGGTTCTCAGAGTCCTGAGTCACTCCTGGTGGGTCTCATTCTCTGACTTCTTGCCCTTCAGTATTGCCTTCCTTTACTAAGAGCCAAGGTATCCCTCCCGAGGCACATATTGTGGGTAGCCACATGACATTTCCCTTTGTCTGCTTGTCTTTTCCATTTCCCATCAGCAGGGCATGGGACAATCTTGTCAAGGCAAGGTCCAGGTGTTCATTTTCTTCGACAGCTGAGGAATACTGTGTTGCCAAAATGGACCGAACCTTCCTTATCCACTAGTCCTTGTAAGGGCATTGCGGCTCACTCCAAAGGTCTGCTTGAATGTGCCTTGGAAGTTGTCCGTATAGGCTGTCCCTTTCATTCTGAGTAGAGACTTGGTCTGTGTGTCTATACCCATTACCACAAGTATAGTTAACTAATGATGACAACGGATTCAGTCCAGGCCTCCCCCTTAAGAGTTAGCTGTGATGCTGAAGGTCTGTCTCCTCGAAGACCTTGCAAAGGTGATTAAGGGAAAACCAGGGAAACAGAGCCCTAATCCCTGGCCGTGCATTTCAGAACACTAAGAGATGAGGCAACAGACAGCACCGTATATCAAAGCCCTCACCTTTTTCCTCAAAAAGGAACTTTCCAAACTTACTCATCACTGACCCATAGGCAAAAGATGCTGACAATGAACGCTCTCACCCACAGGATGACAAAACCCACGGAGAGCTGTTGATACACACAAGGTATCCTGTGCCTAGAGCTCTCTAGAAATTTTAGTGGAATAGGACACCTTTCCGTATCTGGGAAAATGTTGGCTTAAAGGAAGGTATACTGAACGTCATTTTCTTTCCTCTTAGTCTAGAAAGTGGAAGTGGGACATTAAGCCTCAAGACAACCTGAGTATTTCATCAGACTCAAAAGGCTCTTGTTCTGTCCTTCCCGGGGATTCCTACCTAAACCCATAGGACGCAAGGTCATTGGAGTGGGACAGCTGCTTCAGTGAACTCAGCATCTGTGATGTCACAAAGCTTTGAGGTCATAGCAACCACTCCTCATCAACCTACGCATGATCACTAAACTTGGCTGGAGTAGTCATGGGTGGGACAAGAGAACACCAAGCCGTCCCAAACAGCTGGAGCTGCTTGGGTCTCAAATCAAGGAACTTTGCGAAGCGAGTTGGTGTCACCTTCTCCATGGCCCAGTTCGTTGTGTTTGTTCGTGACTGTCAGCTCCAGTCCTCTGGACTCCAGAGAAAGGCAAGCATCCACCATTCCATCTTAACAACAGCAGGCCAAGAAACAATGAGGCCTCAAGCAAAGCCTCAGAGGAGGAAATCTGAGCCCGGCACAAGGGTCAGGCCCTCCCACCCTATCACTGTGCTTCTGAACAGGAAAATGGCCACCCAAGGAGAGCTCAAAATGAACCCCCGCAATCGTGCCAAAGACATGTCTGGAGTCTTTCACAGCGAGCACACCAGTACCTCGAGCATCTCCAGAAACGGTGCCAACAAGGCCTGCCAATCTTCAAAAATGACCATACATCAAGGCAGACTCTACACCCTTAACCTTAGGTCCAGGATGGGCTCATGTACTTGGAGACCATAGGAACAAACGGAGAGCATGTTGGAAGAGACGCAAAGCCCAAGTGAAGCCATCTGAAAGACTTCCTAACCGTTTCAGGAAGACAAATTTTATGTTCAAAAGGATGCATTGAAGAGGATTCTAATGTGGAAGAACCTTGAGCACTCCCTCAGGTTGGAGCAGCTACCCTCTGAGGAACTGCATGGAAATGTGGCAGCACAAGCCTGCCTTCACCCTCTCATGATCATCCCAAAATTGTTTCATTAAATAAGCAAACAGTGCCTCTTTCGGAAGATGGGTATGTTCTAATGGAGCCCAAAGAAGATGCACAATTGTCATCAAGGGGTCAGTACAGCACGACAGAGAGCAGATGCTTCAGGCTGGTCAGGAGATCCAGGGATACAAAGATCAGTAGAATAAATGAGGGAGGTTGAAGCGAACGTCGGGCATTTTAGGATGGTGAGAGGTTCTCTGTACCTGGCTACCCTCCACAGGAACCTAGCTCCAAATTCAAGAAACCATCCTCTGGCACCAATCAATTAGTGTACCCTGGTTTTGTTTTTGTTATCTTGTCAAATGATGCACATGCACGTATTGGACAGATCGACAGAGAGATCGCAATCAGGGGTTGGAGCTGGAGAGGGAGAAGCTTACTTGCCCCTGAGCAGAGATCCTGAGACCAGAATCATAGCCAAGACCCTGCAATTTTGAGTTGATCTGAAGGCCGCCTCTGAATTATGTACACAACAAGGGACCCAACCTTTGACTTCTGAATACCTCCTGGTTCTAGACAAGAACCTCTGCTCTGTCATTGTTCAGATATGCAGGGGATAAGGATTTTGACTTGGTCGGGTGTTGCTTGAGCTCTCCAGCCTGCTTTGAGTGCTGGTATAACTTTTCCTCTTGAAGTCAGTGACTGGGCTATGGACAAACTATTCTCCGATGCCTATTTGCCTAAAGAGAATTCCTCCATGCCTAGATTTTCCAAGGGGAAAGACACTATGTCTTTTGATGCTCTGCTTCTGTGGAAGGTGATGGGAGTCCTCTGTGCCTCTGATTCTGGACCTCTGTTTCAGCTCCCAGATGAGGGTAATTGACAGCCCCAATTCTCAAATCCATGTTCAGCCCTCTTTTCTTTCTCTCACTCTTACTTATCCTACAACAGGCACCTATTTCCTTTCTTTTTGGATGATGATTCCCTAAGCTCATTGTCATGTTCCTTCATTCTTCCTTCTCTCTTAGAATATGCTTCCTTATTTTCTAGGCTTGTTCTTCCAGGTCACTAATTGGATCCTCTACTTCTGCCATGTTCCCAGTCTTTGCATCCAGTCTCCTACAATCTTCTCTTCAGGAGCTCTTGAGTTTCTTTTATCTTTATCATTTTATCTCTGTGGTTTGAGACTCTCTGATATCTTCTATGATTTCTGATGTATACGGAGGATCCAGGCCGCTGCTTCCAAACCCACATTGGGTGTGTTATATGTAGAAGCCTCACTCTGATTTCCTAGCCGTGATCCTTCTTGTTCTTTTTCCTTGGCATCTATTGATTCTTCCGTCTGGTATTAGATCTAGATCTCTTTCTCCTCTCTGTATTCATAATACTTATTCTGTTTTCTATCCTGTGGGTAATTTATTTAGGTAGTAGTGATCATTGAGTGACCAAGGGCGGGCCCTTAAGGTTTGTCGTGTGTGTGTGTGTGTGTGTGTGTGTGTGTGTGTGTGTGTGGCATGCATGCCATCTGATGTTTGTGTTGTGGCTGACGCTGTCCTGGAGACCAGCAATGTTCAGTGGCTCTCCTTGCCTGCCATTTGGTGTGTTTGGGGCCTGGACTGAATATGCTGATGTTTACCTTGGTGGGCTCTGGTGTGCCTTTGAAAGGAGACATTCTACAAACTCATCAGAATGCAGGCCTACAGAATGCTGTGTTCAGAAGAGAGCATGTGGTCAAGGCATTCTTCTCGTCCCATATGGGAGAGTCTGTTCTCCTTGGACTAAACAACTTGGAGTGAGGTTGGCTGTACCTCAAGTGTTCCACGGTTGGGTTTTCATGTGGGCAGAGTAGGCAACTAATGTCCTCACCATCCTGTATTGGCCAGTAGCTCGGTCTTGATGCTCCTCGTGTGCGAGCCCAATATTTCTTATGCCCCCATTGAGACAACTCCACGTACACTGCCTCTCATGGATATATGCCAGGACCAACCATCTTCCCACTGCGTGTTCTGGTATTGTCGCTGATCATGGTCTCCAGGTTGTCTGCACATTGTTGCTTGTTTTTGACCTATGCAGGAAAAACACGGTGTTCTTTCAGTTTATATCTGCCAAGCCTGCTGATCTGAAAACTCCAGCACTCAAGACTTGTGTTGTCAAGAACTCATGCCCTTCAGACCCTCTTCTCTTCACAGCCAATGGCAAGGGAAACAGGAGCCTTGTGGTTTTCCATCGTGCCCTGCTCTCCTGTGCCTTTGTCCTTTGCAAGGGATCACTGCCATCTGATGCATGAACTAACGAAATCTTCTATAAGCCATGTCTCCAACCTTCTCCCTGAGTCTCTGCAACTACCTTTCTTCTTTGTGGAGTTTACCTTGTAGGCTTCCTGTCAATTTCCACTCCGTTTCAGTTGTCGTAGTCATCTTCCTGTTGCCTTCGTGGCTGAAGACAAGCACGAGGTTATTAGACACTACTTCCATCTCAGTGTCCTCCATGTCACCACAAATTCTTATGAGACATCTGAAAGAATGATTTCTTCCACTTGCCTCATGTGGCAGTGTTGCGGAGAGCATTGGGCTTCGTCACATCTATCATTCTCAGAAAGACAACAAACAGATGATTTCACTCCCTCATGACAGTCAAGAAACATATGAAAAAGAAAGGGGTATAGAGACAAACAATACGACGCTAATGATGCACCCAATCATGGTGATTGTGTGAAGGCAGATTTATGAGAATACGTGTTTATTGAAGAAGACAAAGCGCCAAGGTATTCCTTATGAGGCACATATTGTGGGAAGCCATATGATATTTCCCTTTTTCTGCTTGCCTTTTCATTTCAAATCAGCCAGGCATGGGACATTTATGTCAAGCCAAGGTCCAGGGCATTCATTCTCTTTGACGGCCGAGGAATACTCTCTTGCCAAAATGGACCAAGCCTTCCTTATCCACAAGTCCTTGCGGTTCACTGCAAAGGTCTGCTCAAATGGGCCTTGCAAGCCATCGATATTAGCCGTACCTATCCTTCTGACTGAAGAGACATGGTCAACATAATTATACCCGTTACCGCAAAAAGGACAACTAATGATGACAACGGGTGCGGTCTGGGCCTCTTCCTTAGGTTTAGCCCTGAGTAGAATGACACTTTCCTCTAAGATTTGCAAAGGTGTGTAAGGGAAATCCAGGTAGACAGAGCCTTAAACCATTAGCCGCGTGTTTCAGAAAACTAAGAGATGAGACCACAGACAGCACCATATACCTATGCACTCACTTTTTTCCTTGAAAGGGGACTTTCCGTCCGTTAGTCATCACTGAGCCATAGGCAAAAGACGCTGAGAAAGGACGCTCTCACACACAGGATTACCAACCCCATGGAGAGTTGTTGATACCCACGAGGCCTCAGCGATTCTTGAGATCTCTAGAAATTGTAGTGGAAATAGGATACCTTGCCATCTCTGGGAAAATGTTGACCTAAATGAAGGTATACTGAACATCATTTTCTTTCCCCTTTTTCCAGAAAGGGGAAGTGGGACACTAACCCACAAGACAACCTGAGTTCTTGATCAGACTCAGCGGCCTCTTGTTCTTTCTTTCCCGGGGCTTCCTACTTAAAACCATAGGAAACCAAGGTCATGGGAGAGAGACAGCTGCTTTGGTGAAGCCAGCATTTGTAATGTCACAAAGCTTTGAGGTCATAGCAGCCTCTCCTCATCAACCCAGACCTGATCACTACACTTGACTAGAGTAGTAGTGGGTGGGCCAAGAGGACCCCAAGCTGTTCCAAACCGCAGGAGCCACCTGGGTCTCAACCAAGGCAGTTTGCGAGTGAGTCAGTGTCAAATTCTCCATGGCACAATTCGTAGTGTTTGGTCGTGAGTGTCCACATCATCACTCTGGACCTCGGAGAAAGCCAAGGATCCCTCATTCTATCTTAGCCAGGAGAGGCTAAGAAGCTAATAGTCCACAAGCAAAGCCTCAGGGAAGGAAATACGAGCCCTGCGGAATGGTGAGGCCGTCCCACCAAATCACAGAGCATCTGAATAGGAAAAGTGCCACCCAACGGAAGCTCAAAGTGAACACCCACAACCGGGCCAAAAACATGTCTGGAGTCTTCCAAGCGTGCACACGAATAACTCGAGCGTCTCCAGAAACGGTGCCAACAAGGCCTCCCAATCTTCTAAAAAGACCATGCATCCAACGCAGACTCTACACCCTAGAACTTTAGGTCCAAGACAGACTCATGTTCTTGGAGTCCACAGGAGCCAAGTGAAAGCATGTTGGAAGCAACCCATAGCCCAAAGAAGCCATCTGAAAGACTTCTGTGCCCGTTTCAGGTAGACAACTTGTATGTCCAACAGGACGCATTGAAGAGGATTCGAATGTGGAAGATCCTTGAGCACTCCCTCAGGGTGGAGCAGCTACCCTCTGTGGAACTGCATGGAGATGTGGCAGCACAAGCCTGCCTTCACCCTCTCATGAGCATCCCACAAATGGTTACATGCGATAAGCAAACAGTGCCTCTTGCGGAAAATGGGCATGTTCCAATGGGGCCCAGAGAGGATGCACAATGTATTAACTAGGGGTCAGGACAGCGCGACAGACAGCAGATGCTGCAGGTTCGTGAGGAGATCCAGGAAAGCAAAGAACAGGAGATTGAACAAGGGAGCTCCGAGCGAAGATCCGGCACTTTAGGACGGTGGGAGGTTCCCTGTACCTGGCTGCCCTCCATAGGAACCTAGGTCCAAATTCAATAAAACAACCTTTGGCCAAAGTCAATTATTGTGCAATGTTTTTGTCTTTGTTATTTTGTCCAACGTGCACATGCACGTATTGGACAGAGAGGCAGAGAGATCTCAATCAGGCGGTGGAGCTGGAGAGGGAGAAGCTCAATTGCCCCTGAGTGGAGAACCTGAGAACAGAGTCAATGCCAAGACCCTGGAATCTTGAGTTGATCTGAAGGCCATCTCTGAACTGATGGACACAACCCGGGACCCAACCATGACTTCTGAATACCTCCTGGTTCTAGACAGAACGGCTGCTCTGTCTTTGTTCAGAAATGCAGGGGATAAGGATTTTGGCTTGGGCTGGTGTTGCTTGAGTTATCTGGCCTGCTTCAGGAGCTGGTATAGCTTTTCCTCTTGAAGTGAGTGATGGGGCCTTGGACAAACTATTCTCCAATGCCTATTTGACTAAAGAGAATACCTCCATGCCTAGATTTTCCAGGGGGAATGACACTATGTCTTTAGGTGCTCCGTTTCTGTGGAAGGTGTTGGGAGTCCTCTGTGCCTCTGATTCTGGACCACTTTCTCTGCTCCCAGATGAGGGAAATATTCAACCCTGAGTTCTACAATCTAGGATAAGCCCTCTTTTATTTCTCTCACTCTTACTTCGCCTACAAGAGGCACCTCTTTAATTTCCTTGGAGATTCCCTAAGCTCACTATCATGTTCCATCATTCTGCCTTCACTCTTAGAATTTGCGTCCTTATTTCTAGGCTTGATCTTCCCAGTCCCTAATTGGATTCTCTACTTCTGCCATGTTACCGGACTTTGCATCCAGTCTCCTAACAATCTTCTCTTCAGGAGTTCTTTAGGTGCTTTTATCTTAATCAGTTATATCTCTGTGGTTCGAGACTCTCCGATATCTTCTATGTTTTCTGAAGTACAGCGAGTATGCAGACCGCTGCTTTCAACCCCGCATCGGGAGTGTTCTATGCAGAGGTTTCACTCTGATTGCCTAGCCGTAATCATTTCTTCTTCCTTTACCTTGGCATCAATTGATTCTTCCATCTTTGCATTGGATCTAGGTCTCTGTCACCTCTCTGTATTCGTTAAACTCTTTCTGTTTTCTAACCTGAGGGTAATTTCTTTAGGAAGAAGAGATTGAGGAGTGACCCAGGGCTGGCCCTTAATGTTTTTTGAGTGCATGCATTGCTGTGTGTGTGTTTGTGTGTGTTTGTGTGAGTGTGTGTGTGTGTGTGTGTGTGGCCTGCATGCCATCTGCTGTTTGTGTAGTGGCTGACCCTGTCCTTGAAGCCAGTCATTTGTTGTGCCTCTCATTTCCTGCCGTTTGGTGTTTTTAGGAACCGGCCTTAATATGCTGAGGTTTACCTTGGTGGGCTCTGGTGTGCCTTGAAAGGAGAAATTCCACCAACTCAGCAGAATGCAGGCTGAGGAAAACTGTGTTCAGAAGAGAACATGTGGTCAAAGCTTTCTTCTCGTCCCCTATAGGAGAATCTGTTCTCTTTGGACTAAGCATCTTGGACTGAGGAAGGCAGTCCTCCATGTGTTCCACAATTGGGATTTCGTGTTGGCTGGCTTGGCAGCCTATGTCCTCACCTACCTGTCTTGGCCAGTAGGTCTGTCTTGATGCTGCTGTTGTGAGAGCTCAAACATTATTGCGTCCACATTGAGACATCTCCATTAACACTGATGCACTCCATTCACAGATGCACTCCCACGACTCACCATCTTGACACTGCGTCTTTTAGTACTGTCTCTGATCAATGTCTCCAGGCTGTCTGCTCCTGGTTGCTTGTTGGTGTCATATGCAGGAAAAAGATGGTTTTTTCAGGTCGATGTCTGCCAAACCTGCTGATATGAAAACTTCAGCCCTCAACACTTGTGTTGTCAAGTACCCGTTCCCTTCAGACCCTCTGTATGTCACAGTCAATGGCACTGGGAAACAGGTTCCTTGTGGTTTCCCATTGTTCCTTGCTCTCCTGTGTCTTGGTCCTCTGCATGTGCCCTGACCCTCTGATCCACGAACCAACCAAATCTCCCTTGAGCCATATCTCCAATATTCTCCCATCATCTATGCAAATTCCATTCTCTTTCACTGTGGCATTTACCTTGTAAGCTTCAGGTCAATTTCCACCCTACTGCATTTGCTGTGGTCCTCTTCCTGTTGCCTTCATGGCTAAAGGAAGCATGAGGTTATTAGACACTACTACCATCTCACTCTCCTCCATGTCACCACAATTCGTACTGAGACAAAAGCAAGAAGGAATTCTTCCTCTTGTCTCTTATGGCAGTCTTGTAAAGAGCATTGGGCTTTGTCACATCTATCATTCTCAGAAAGACAATAAACAGACAATTTCACTAACTCATGACAGTCAAGAAATATATGAAACTTCAAGGGTATTGGGACAAAGAGTATGACTCTAATGAGGAATTCAAATGGTGGTGTTTCTTGAAGAGGACAAGAGGTGACATTCCTTTCAGGAGATTTCCTGAAACTGATGGAATGTGAGTTTTCAAGGCATGTCACATTGAATTGCTACCCATAAGACACCGAATTCCATTCTCTCGCTTTTTAATAATAAGTGTGATGTGAAACACACACAACCACACACACATTAACACATGCACATGAACACACACAAAGATAAGACATGCAAAAGATGGGGAAGAAGCGAGGAATCGTACCAATGAAGCAACCCCAAGAAAATACCATATAGGTGAAGGCAAATAGAATCCAAGTGAGAAGCCAACCGAAATGAAAAAGTGAACGATTACCTATCAATAATACATTCAGTACTCAGGACTAAAGTCTCCCATCAATACAAACAGTTTGTATAAGTGGTTGAAATTCCAAATCAAAAAAAAAAACAAAAACAAAAACAAAAAAAAAAAAACAAAAGTTATGAAAGATCCATAAGAAAGCAACAAATATTAAACAAGCTCGTATTTCTGATGCCTATAGGAGATTCCTTCGACTATAAAGATACTCATAGCTTGCATGTGAAGAAATCAGGAAGACGTATGTTATGCTAGTCCCAAGGAGAAGAGAGCCAAAGTATTTGAGCCTAAGTCCGCGAGAATGATTTTATTCTTTCGAGAGACAAAAGATAAGCGGAGGGTGTTTTGTCTTGATGGAGCACCAAAACAACAGAAACTGGGAAGAATTTCCAACATATACACCACGAACTAGGGTGTATCTAAACATTGGAAGCCCAGGAACACAGAGGAAGGGAGATGGCGACTTTTTTCCAATACTGTTGGCAACTATGATATCCACGTTAAGCACAGGACAGATCATCTGGATGGGAAGATGCTAAGAAATAACAGACGTCCATATGGGCTCTTGAAACCACTTGAACTTTGGGATCCATGAGTAAGATTGCGTTTCTGAGGACAATAAGATATGTTCTTCCCAGCAGCACACCTAACTTTGTCTATCGCAGGTCATTAGCCCGAGTCCAAATTCAGTCGTAATTCATGGAAGAGAAGTAAAAACCAATCCTGTGCACTTATGATCACAAAGGTATGAAAACAGATAGATATCACTTTCAAATTGGAAATACAGCCAGAAATTAAAGGTGGAAAACACAACATATTCACAAACTACAATGAATGCAAGAAAGAAAATCCAAAGGAAAATCAGAAAGAGCCACGATTTAAGGATTCTAAGAAACTTAGAGGATGGTGCCCAAATATTGTATGGGGAAACCATATAGGGTTAAATGCATGCATTTCCAAAATTTAAAAACACCAAAAAAGAAAGCCACATAAAAGGACGACTGAAGGAACAGGATGAAGAAAAACCGAACTCCAAAGTTAAAAGAAAAATTGAAATCAGACATGTGATTATCAAAATTAAGAAAATACAAACAAACCAATAGGAAAAAAATCAGGAGATCTCCCACTTCAGTTTGACAACACGAACAAATCTCAGAAGCCATTACTGGGATAAAAAGGGAGGGAAGCACACAGCTGCAAGTATGAAAGGACATGACAACTCGGAGAAAGGAAAAAAGAAAAACCGAAGAGGCACATCCACACATTTATGTTAGCAATTCCAAGAACTGAGAGAAAAGTATAAATTCGCAGACACATAGGAACATCCAAGATAAGGTCAGGAATCCTACAAAATCTGAGCTCTAGTAGTGTCCGAAGCATTTGAAGCAGTAATCCAACCCCTGCCAACACACAGAAGGCCAGGTCAAGTCATTTTCCTGGGCCACTCTTCTAGGTATTTAGTGAAAGCATTGTCATGTCCTCTCATCAAATCCAGAGATGGAAGAGGCGGGTAAACTCTAATTCACAAGGATAAAGACCCAATTCAAAGAAGGACGTTTTAGGAAACCAATCACATGTCATTTCAATAAGGAAAGATAATAAACAATATAGTTTTTTGCTTTCCTTTCTGTGACTTTCTTTGGTTTTGAGAGGGCCACATTGTTTTCCTCTGAATTTATGTTGCTGTTGTTGCTGTTCTGTTGAGAAAACCTGCCTATCCTCCATCATCCATTTTTGACAGAGTATTCACGGATGCTTTAGTTGCATGTACGTCCTAGTGCTCCTCCTAATATATGCCACAACTCCTGACCACCCATTAAGCAGTTCTCTTTTCTGTACCCCTCAGCTGGATTCTCAGAGTCCTGAGTCATTCCTGGTGGGTCTCCTTCTCTGACTTCTTGCCCTTCAGTATTCCCTTCCTTTTCCATTTCCCATCAGCAGGGCATGGGAAATTCATGTCAAGGCAAGATCCTGGGGTTCATTAACTTCGACGGCAGAGGAATACTGTGGTTGCAAAATGGATCCAAACTTCCTGATCCACTAGTTTTTGCAAAGGCATTGCGGCTCACTACAAAGGTCTGCTCTAATGGGCCTTGCAAGCCATCGGTATAGGCCGTCCCTTTCCTTCTGACTAAAGAGACTTGGTCCACATGTCTATACCCGTTACCACAACAAGAACAGTTAACTAATAATGACAACGGGTTCGGTCCAGGCCTCTTCATTGAGAATTAGCTCTGATGCAGAAGGTCACTCTCCTCGAAGACTTTGCAAGGTATTTAGGGAAAGACAGGTAGACAGAGGCCTAATCCCTTAGCCGCGTGTTTCAGAACACTAGGAGAGGAGGCCACAGACGGCACCGAATATCGATGCCCTCACCTTTGACCTCGGAAAGTGACTTTCCGTACCTTAGACATCACTGACCCATAGGGAACAGACGCAGGCAAAGTACGCTCTCACCCACAGACGACAAACCCCACGGAGAGCTGTTCATACCCGCGAGGCCTCACCTTTTCTTGAGATATCTAGAAATTAGTGGAAAAGTACACCTTGCCGTCTCTGGGGATATGTTGGCCTAAAGGAAGGTATACTGAATGTCATTTTCCTTCCTCTATGTCTCCAGAAACGGGAAGTTGGACATTAACCCACAAGACATCCTGATCTCTTGATCAGGTTCAGAGGGCTCTTGTTCTGCCCTTCCCGGGGCTTCCTACTTAAAGCCAATGGACACCAAGTTCATGGGAGAGTGACAGCTGCTTCAGTGACGCCAGCATATGTGATGTCACAAAGCTTGGAGGTCATAGCAACCACTCCTCATCAACCCAGGCCTGATCACTACACTTGACTGGAGTAGTCATGGGTGGGCCAAGAGGACCCCAATCCATCCCAAACCGCTAGAGCCACCTGGGTCTCTCACCAAGGCATTTTGCGAAGCAAGTCGGTGTCACCTTCTCCATGTCCGTATTCGTAGTTATTGGTTGTGAGTGTCTGCACCAGCCCTCTGGACCTCGGAGAAAGGCAAGAATCCCTCATTCCATCTTAGCCACGACTGGCCAGGAAACTAACAGACCGCAAACAAAGACTCAAGTGTGGAAATCCGAGCCCTGCACAAAGGTGAGGCCGTCCCACCAAATCACTGAGCATCTGAAAAGGAGAAGGGCCACCCAAGAGAAGCTCAATGTGAACACCCGCAACCGTGCCAAAGACATGTCTGGAGTATTCCACAACGAGCACACGAGTACCTCGAGTGTCTCCAGAAACGGTGCCAACAAGGCCTCCCAATCTTCCAAAAAGTCCATGCATCCAGGCAGACTCTACACCCTAGAACATTAGGTCCAAGATGGACTCATGTTCTTGGAGTCCACAGAAGCCAAAGGAGAGCATGTTGGAAGAGACCAATAGCCTAAGTGAAGCCATCTGAAAGACTTCTGTGCCCGTTTCAGGTAGACAACTTGTATGTCCAACAGGACGCATTGAAGAGGATTCGAATGTGGAAGATCCTTGAGCACTCCCTCAGGGTGGAGCAGCTATCTCTGTGGAACTGCATGGAGATGTGGCAGCACAAGCCTGCCTTCACCCTCTCATGAGCATCCCCCAAATGGTTACATGTGATAAGCAAACAGTGCCACTTTCGGAAAATGGGCATATTCAAATGGAGCCCAGAGAGGATGCACAATGTATTAACAAGGAGTCAGGACAGCGCGACAGACAGCGGATGCTGCAGGTTGGTGAGGAGATCCAGGAAGGCAAAAAAACAGGAGAATGAACAAGGGAGCTCCGAGCGAAGGTCCGGCATTTTAGAATGGTGGGAGGTTCTCGGTACCTGGCTGCCCTCCATAGGAACCTAGGCCCAAATTCAATAAAACATCCTTTGGCCAAAGTCAATTATTGTGCAATGTTTTTGTCTTTGTTATTTTGTCCAACGTGCACATGCACGTATTGGACAGAGAGGCAGAGAGATCTCAATCAGGCGGTGGAGCTGGAGAGGGAAAAGCTTACTTGCCCCTGAGCAGAGAACCTGAGAACAGAGTCAATGCCAAGACCCTGGAATCATGAGTTGATCTGAAGGCCGGCTCTGAACTGATGGACACAACCCGGGACCCAACCATGACTTCTGAATACCTCCTGGTTCTAGACAGAACGGCTGCTCTGTCTTTGTTCAGAAATGAAGGGGATAAGGATTTTGGCTTGGTCAGGTGTTGCTTGAGCTATCCGGCCTGCTTCGAGAGCTGGTATAGCTTTTCCTCTTGAAGTGAGTGACGGGGCTATGGACAAACTATACTCCGATGCCTATTTGACTAAAGAGAATACCTCCATGCCTAGATTTTCCAGGGGGAATGACACTATGTCTTTAGGTGCTCCGTTTCTGTGGAAGGTGTTGGGAGTCCTCTGTGCCTCTGATTCTGGACCACTTTCTCTGCTCCCAGATGAGGGAAATATTCAGCCCTCAGTTCTAGAATCTAGGATCAGCCCTTTTTTCTTTCTCTCACTCTTACTTCGCCCTCCAGAGGCACCTCTTTAATTTCCTTGGAGATTCCCTAAGCTCACTATCATGTTCCATCATTCTGCCTTCACTCTTAGAATTTGCGTCCTTATTTTCTAGGCTTGTTCTTCCCGGTCCCTAATTGGATCCTCCACTTCTGCCATGTTCCCGGACTTTGCATCCAGTCTCCTAACAATCTTCTCTTCAGGAGTTCTTTAGGTGCTTTTATCTTTATAAGTTTTATATCTGTGGTTCGAGACTCTCTGATATCTTCTATGTTTTTGATCTACAGCGAGTATCCAGGTCGCTGCTTTCAACCCCACATCGGGTGTGTTCTATGTAGAGGTTTCACTCTGATTGCCCAGCCGTAATCATTTCTTCTTCCTTTACCTTGGCATCAATTGATTCTTCCATCTTTGCATTGGATCTAGGTCTCTGTCACCTCTCTGTATTCGTTAAACTCATTCTGTTTTCTAACCTGAGGGTAATTTCTTTAGGAAGAAGAGATTGAGGAGTGACCCAGGGCTGGCCCTTAATGTTTGTTGAGTGCATGCAAGCCTGTGTGTGTGCGTGTGTGTGTGTGTGTGTGTGTGTGTGTGTGTGTGTGTGTCTGGCATAATGCCTTCTGCTGTTTGTAGTGGCTGACCCTGTCCTTGAGGCCAGTCGTTTGCAGTGCCTCTCCTTTCCTACCGTTTGGTGTTTTTAGTGTCCGGGCTGAATATGCTGAGGTTTACCTTGGTGTGCTCTGGTGTGCCTGTGAAAGGAGAAATTCCACCAACTTAGCAGAATGCAGGCTACGGAATGCTGTGTTCAGAAGAGAACATGTGGTCAAAGCTTTCTTCTCGTTCCCTATGGGAGAATCTGTTCTCCTTGGATAAGCATCTTGGACTGAGGAAGGCAGTCCTCCATGTGTTCCACAATTGGGATTTCGTGTTGGCTGGCTTGGCAGCCTATGTCCTCACCTACCTATCTTGGCCATTAGGTCTGTCTTGGTGCTTCTGTTGTAAGAGCCCAAAAATTATTGCGTCCACATTGAGACATCTCCATTAACACTGATAAACTCCATTCATGGATGCACTCCCACGACTCAGCATTTCCCACTGTGTCTCTTAGTATTGTCTCTGATCATTGTCTCCAGGCTGTCTGCTCCTGGTTGCTTGTTGGTGTCATATGCAGGAAAAAGATGGTGTTTTATCAGGTCGATGTCTGCCAAGCCTGCTGATATGAAAACTTCAGTCCTCAACACTTGTGTTGTCAAGTACTCGTGCCCTTCAGACCCTCTCTATGTCACAGTCAACGGCACTGGGACACAGGTTCCTTGTGGGTTCCCATTGTTTCTTGCTCTCCTGTGTCTTGGTCCTCTGCATGTGCCCCGACCCTCTGATCCACGAACCAACCAAATCTCCCTTGAGCCATGTCTCCAACATTCTCCCATAATCTCTGCAACTTCCGTTCTCTTTCGTTGTTATGTTATCCTTGTAAGCTTCAGGTCAATTTCCACCCCACTGCAGTTGTTGTGGTCATCATCCTACTGCCTTCATGGCTGAAGACAAGCATGTGGTTATTAGACACTACTACCATCTCACTCTCTTCCATGTCACCGCAATTTGTACTGAGACATAAGCAAGAAGGAATTCTTCCTCTTTTCTCTTATGGTAATCTTTCCGAGAGCATTGGGCTTTGTCACATCTATCATTCTCAGAAAGACAACAAACAGACGATTTCACTAACTCATGACAGTCAGGAAACATACGAAACAGCAAGGGTATTGGGCAAACAGTATGACTCTAATGAGGAATTCAGATGGTGGTGTTTGTTTTAAGGCAGTTTTGTGAGAACACATGTTTCTTGAAGAGGACAAGAGGTGACTTTCCTTGCAGGAGATTGGCTGAAACTGATGGAATGTGAGTTTTCAAGGCATGTCAAATTGAATTGCTACCCATAAGAGACTGAATTCCATTCTCTTGCATTTTAATAAGTGTGATGTGAAACAAACACAGACCACACACACTAAGCCATGCACATGAACACACACAAAGATAAGACATGCAAAAGATGGGGAGGAAGTGAGAAATCGTACCAATGAAGCAACCCCAAGAAAATACCATATAGGTGAAGGCAAATAGAATCCAAGTGAGAAGCCAACCGAAATGAGAAAGTGAAATATTACCTATCAATAATACATTCAGTACTCAGGACTAAAGTCTCCCGTCAATAAAAGCAGTTTGTAACAGTGGTTGAAATTCCAAATCAAAAAACAAAAAAAGTTTTGAAAGATCCATAAGAAAGCAACAAATATTAAACAAGCTTGTCCTTCTGATGCCCATAGGAGATTTCCTTCGACTATAAAGATACTCATAGCTTACAAGTGAAGAAATCGAGAAGACGTATGTTATGCTAGTCCCAAGGAGAAGAGAGCCAAAGTGTTTGTGCCTAAGTCCGTGAGAGTGATTTTATGCTTTCGAGAGACAAAAGACAAGTGGAGGGTGTTTTGTCATGATGGAGCATCAACACAACAAAACCCGGGAAGAATTGCAACCTATACACCACGAACAAGGGTGTATCTAAACGTTGGAAGCCTATGAACACATAGGAAGGTAGATGGCGACTTTTATCCAATACTGTTTGGAAATATGGTTTCCACGTTAAGCCCAGGACAGATCATCTGGATGGGAAGGTGCTAAGGACGTCCACATGGGCTCTCGATATCACCTGAACTTTGGGGATCCATGAGTAAGATTGCATCAATGAGGATAATATGATATGTTCTTCCCATTGGTGGATCTAACTTTGTCTATCGCAGGTCATGAGCTCGAGTCCAAATCAAGTCATAATACATGGAAGAGATGTCAAAACCTATCCTGTGCACTTATGATCACGAAGGTATGAAACCACGAAGATATCACTTTCAAATTGGAAATACAGCCAGATACTAAAAGTTGGAAAACACAACACACTCACGAACTGGCAATGAATGCAAATGAAAATCCAACGGAAAAGCAGAAAGAGCCATGAACGAAGGAATTATAAGAAACTTATAGGATGATGCCAAAACATTTTATAGGCAAACAATATAGGGTTAAATGCATGCATTTCCAAAATTTAAAAACACCGAAAAAGAAAGACACCTAAAGGACGACTGAAGGAACAAGATGAAGAAAAACCGAACTCCGAAGTTAACAGAAAAATTTAAATCAGACATGTGATTATCAAAATTAAAGAAATACAAACAAGTAGGAAAAAAATCAGGAGATCTCACACTTCAGTTTTGACAAAACAAACAAATTGCAGAAGCCATTATAGGGATAAAACAGGGAGACAAGCACACAGCTGCAAATATAAAACCACATGACAAGTGGGACGAAGGAAAAAAGAAAAACCGAAGAGGCACATCCCCAATTTATGCTAGCCAATCCAAGAACTGAGAGAAAACGATAAATTCCCAGACCCCTAGAAACATCCAAGATGAGGTCAGGAAACCTATATAATCTCAGCTCTCTATTAGTGACTGAAGCATTTGAAGCAGTAATCCAACCCCTGCCAACACACAGAAGGCCAGGTCAAGTCATTTTCCTGGGCCACTCTTCTAGGTATTTACTGAAGGCATTGTCATGTCCTCTCATCAAATCCAGAGATGGAAGAGGTGGGTAAACTCTAATTCACAAGGATAAAGACCCAATTCAAAGAAGGACATTTTAGGAAACCAATCCCATGTCATTTAAATAAGGAAAGAAAATAAACAATATAATTCTTTCCTTTTCCCCTGTGACTTCCTTTGGTTTTGAGAGAGCCACATTGTTTTCCTCTGAATTTATGTTGTTGTTGTTGCTGTTCTGTTGAGAAAGCATGCCTATCATCCATCATCCGTTTTTGACAGAGAATTCACAGATGCTTTAGTTGCATGTACGTCCTAGTGCTCCTCCTAATATATGCCACAACTCCTGACCACCCTTTAAGCAGTTCTCTTTTCTGTAACCCTCAGCTGGATTCTCAGAGTCCTGAGTCACTCCCGGTGGGTCTCCTTCTCTGACTTCTTGCCCTTCAGTATTGCCTTCCTTTACTAAGGGCCAAGGTATTCCTCCCGAGACACATATTGAGGGAAGCCATATGATATTTCCCTTTGTCTGCTTGCCTATTCCATTTCCCATCAGCAGGGCATGGGACATTCATGTCAAGGCAAAGTCCAGGGGTTCATTCACTTCCACAGCAGAGGAATAGTGTGGTGCCGAAATGGACCCAAACTTCCTGATACACTAGTCCTTGCAAAGGCATTGCGGCAAACTCCAAAGGTCTGCTCAAATGGGCATTGCAAGCCATCGTATAGGCCGTCCCTTTTCTTCTGACTAAAGAGACTTGATCAACATGTCTATACCCATTACCAAACAAGTACAGTTAACTAATAATGACAACGGGTTCGGTCCAGGCCTCTTCATTGAGAGTTAGCTCTGATGCACAATGTCACTCTCCTCGGAGACTTTGCAAAGGTGTTTAAGGGAAAGCCAGGTAGACAGAGGCCTCATCCCTTATCCGCGTGTTTCAGAACACTAGGAGACGAGGCCACAGACGGCACCATATATCGATGCACTCACCTCATACTTCGGAAAGGGACTTTCCATACCTTAGTCATCATTGACCCATAGGCTAAATCACTGACAAGGTACACTCTCACACACATGACGACAAACCCCAGGGAGAGATGCTCATACCTGCGAGGCCTCACATTTTCTTGAGATATCTAGAAATTGTAGTGGAAAAGGACACTTGCTGTCTCCGGGGATATGTTGGCCTGAAGGAAGGTATACTGAATGTCATTTTCCTTCCTCTATGTCTCCAGAAACGGGTAGTTGGACATTAACCCACAAGACATCCTGATCTCTTGATCAGGTTCAGAGGGCTCTTGTTCTGTCCTTCCTGGGGCTTCCTACATAAAACCATAGGACACCAAGGTTATGGGAGAGGGACAATTGCTTCAGTGAAGCCAGCATCTGTGATGTCACAATGCTTTGATGTCATAGCAACCACTCCTCATCAACCCAGGCCTGATCACTACACTTGACTGGAGTAGTCATGGGTGGACCAAGGGGACCCCAAGCCGTCCCAAACCGCTGAAGCCGCCTGGGTCTCTCACCAAGGCATTTTGCGAAGCAAGTCGGTGTAACCTTCTCCATGGCCCTATTTGTAGTGTTTGGTCATGAGCTTCAGCACCAGGCTTCTGGACTTCGGAAAAAGGCAAGGATCCCTCATTTCATCCTAGGCACGACAGGCCAAGAAGCTAACAGACCACAAGCAAAGCCTCAGGGGTGGAAATCTGAACTCTGCTCAAGGGTGAGGCCCTCCCACCAAATCACGGAGCATCTGAACAGGAAAAGCGCCACCTAAGGGAAGCTCAAAGTGAACCCCCGCAACCATGCCAAAGACATGTCTCCAGTCTCCTACCTCGAGGTCTCCTGAAATGGTGCCAACAAGTCCTCTCAACTTCCAAAAAGACCATGCATCAAAGGCAGAATCTACACCCTAGAACCTTAGGTCCAGGACAGACTCATGTTCTTGGAGTCCACAGGAGCCTAAGGAGAGCATGTTGGAAGAGACCCATAGCCCAAGTGAAGCCATCTGAAACACTTCCGTGAGGTTTCAGGAAGACAACTTGTATGTCCAAAAGGACGCATTGAAGAGGATTGGAATGTGGAAGAACCTTGAGCACTCCCTCAGGGTGGAGCAGCTACACTCTTTGGTACTGCATGGAGATGTGGCAGCACAAGACTTTTCAGTCCGGAGTACTCTAATCTTTGATCAGCCCTCTTTTCTTTCTCTCACTCTTACTTCTCCAGCAAGAAGCACCTCTTTCATTTCCTTGGAGATTCCCAAGCTCATTATCATGTTCCATCATTGTGCCTAGCTCTCTTAGAATTTGTGTCTTTATTTTCTAGGCTTGTTCTTCCTGGTCCCTAATTGGATCCTCCACTTCTGTCATGTTCCCGGACTTTGCATCCAGTCTTCTACCAAACTTCTCTTCATGTGCTCTTTAGGTTCTTTTATCTTTATCAATTTTATATCTGTGGTTCGAGACTCTCTGATATCTTCCATGTTTTCTGATGTACTGCGAGTATCCAGGCCGATGCTTTCAATCCCGCATTGGGCGTGTTCTATGTAGAGGTTTCACTCTGATTGCCTAGCCATGATCATTTCTTGTTCTTTTTACTGGACATCAATTGATTCTTCCATCTTTGCTCTGGATCTAGGTCTCTATCTCCTCTCTGTATTTGAAAAAATCATTCTGTTTTCTAACCTGAGGTTAATTTATTAAGGAAAAGATATCCGGGAGTTACCAAGGGCAGGCCGTTAAGGTTTTTTGAGTGCGTGTGTGTCCATGTGTCTCTCTGTTTGTGTGTGTGTATGTGGCATGAATGCCATCTTCTGTTTGTGCTGTGGCTGACCCTGTCCTTGAGGCGAGTCTTTTCCAGTGGCTCTCCTTTCCTACACTTTTTTGTGTTGGGGTCCAGGATGAATATGCTGAGGTTCACCTTGGTGGGCTCTGGTGTGCCTGTGTCAGGAGACATTCCACCATCTCAACAGAACGTAGGCATGCAGAATGCTGTGAACAGAGGAGAACATGTGGTCAATGCTGTCCTCTCAACCCCAATGGGAGAGTCTGTTCTCCTTGGACTAAGCATCTTGGATTGAGGAAAGCAGTCCTCCAAGTGTTCCACGTTTGGGATTTCATGTTGGCATGGTAGGCAGCCAATGTCCCCAACTACCTGTCTTGGCCAGTAGCTCTGTCTTGATGCTGCTGGTGTGAGCCCAAAATTTATTATGTCTACATTGAGACATCTCCAGGAAAACTGCCTTTCATGGATGCACTCCCACGACTCACCATCTTCCCACTGCATCTCCTTGTATTGTCTCTGATCATTGTCTCCAGGCTGTCTGCACCTGGTTGCTTGTTGTTGTCATATGCAGGGAAATACAGTGTTCTTTCAAGGCAATGTCTGCCAAGCCGGCTGATCTGAAACCTCTAGCCCTCAAGACTTGTGTTGTCAAATACTCATGCCCTTCAGACCGTATGTGTCACAGCCAACAGCCCTGGGAAACAGGTTCCTTGTGGTTTCCCAGTGTACCCTGCTCTCCTGTGCCTTGTTCCTCTGCATGGCCTCACAGCCTCTGATCCACGAACCAACCAAATATTCCCAGAGCCATGTCTCCAACCTTCTCCCATCATCTCTCTGACTGCCGTTCCCTTTCACTTGGAGTTTACCTTGTAGGCTTCAGGTTAATTTCCACCCCAATGCAGTTGTCATGGTCATCTTCCTGTTGCCTTCATGGCTGAAGACAAGCAGGTGTAATTAGACAGTACTACCATCTCACCGTCCTCCATGTCACCGTAAATTTGTACTGAGACATAAGCAAGAATGATTTCTTCCACTTGTCTCATATGGCAGTGTTGCGGAGAGCATTGGGCTTCGTCACATCTATCATGCTCAGAAAGACAACAAACAGACGATTTCACTAACTCATTACAGTCAAGAAACAAACGAAAAATACTGATCAGGAATAACTGTTAGTGTCAGGACTAAGAGTACGACTCTAATGAGGAACTGGAATGGTGGTGTTTATTTGAAGGAAGTTTTGTGAGAACACGTGTATCTCAAAGAGGACAAGGGATGACATTCCTTGTAGGAGATTTTCGTGAAACTGATGGATTGTGACTTTTCAAGTCATATCAAATTTAATTACTACCCATAAGAAACCGAATTCTTATCTCTCGTATTTTAATAATAAGTGTTATGAAAAACACACAGAGACAACACAAACATTAACACATGCTCATGCACACACACATGAACACACACAAGGATCAGATATGCAAGAGATGGGGAGGAAGCGAGGAATTGTACCAATGAAGCAAACCCAAAGAAAATACCAAAAAAGGGGAATGGCAAATGGAATCCAGTGAGAAGCCAACCGAATTGAGAAATGGAACTATTATCTATCATTAATTCGTTCAGTATTCAGAACCAAAGTCTCCGGTCAGTACAAACAGTTTGTAGGAGTGGTTGAAATTCCAAAACAAACAAACAAAAAAAGGTAGAAAACCTCCATAAGGAAACAACAAATATTAAACAAGCTCGAACTTCTGTTGCCCATAGGAGATTTTCCTCGACTATAAAAATAGTCATAGCTTGCAAGTGAAGAAATCGGGAAGACGTAGGTTATGCTATTGCCAAAGAGAAGAGAGCCAATGTGTATGTGCCTAAGTCAGTGAGAGTGATTTTATGCCTTCGAGAGACAAAATATTAATGGAAGGTGTTTTGTCTTGATGGAGCTTCAAAACAACAGTAACCTGGAAGAATTGCCAACATATACACCACGAACAAGTGTGTATCTAAACGTTGGAAGCCTATGAACAGACAGGAAGGGAGATGGCGACTTTAATCCAATACTGTTGGGAACTATGATATCCACGTTAAGCACAGGATGGATCATCTGAATGGGAAGGAGCTAAGGAAGAAAAGACGTCCACAAGGGCTCTTGAGACCATCGGAACATTGGAGAACCATGAGTAAGATTTCGTTTCTGAGGACAATAAGATATGTTCTTATCAGCGGCAGACCTAACTTTTCTATCACAGGTCATGTGCTCGAGTCCAACTCCAGTCGTAATTTCTGGAAGAGAAGTCAAAACCTATCTGTGCACTTATGATCATGAATGTATGAAAACAGGAAGATATCACTTTCAAATTGGAAATACAGCCAGACACTAAAAGTTGGAAAACACAACACACTCATGAACTAGCAAAATATGCAAGAAAGAAAATCCAAAGGAAAAGCAGAAAGAGCCATGAACAAAGGAATGTCAAGAAACTTATGGGATGATGCCAAAACATTTTATGGGGAAACCATATAGGGTTTAAATGCATGCATTTCCAAAATTTAAAACCACCGAAAAAGAAAGCCACTGAACTGTACAACTGAAGGAACAGAATGATGAAAAACCGAACTCCAGAGTAAACGAGAAAAATAGAAATCATGCCTGTGATTATCCATATTAAAGAAATACAAACAAACCAATAGGAAAAAAAAATCAGGAGATCCCACACTTCGGTTTGAAAACAAGAACAAACCATTGAAGCCATTACTGGGAAAACACAGGGAGAGAAGCACACAGCTGACAGTATGAAGCCAAATGATGAGTGGTAGAAATGAAAGAGAATAACCTAAGAGGCACATCCACACATTTATGCTAGCAAATCCAAGAACTGAGAGAAAAGGGATAAATTACCAGACACATAGAAACTCCCAAGATTAGGTCAGGAAACCTACAAAATCTCAGCTCTCTAGTAGTGACTGAAGCATTTGAAGCAGTAATCCAACACACAGAAGGCCAGGTCCAAGTCATTTTCTTGGGCCACTCTTCTAAGTATTTAGCGAAGGCCTTGTCAAGTCCTCTCATTGATTCCAGAGTTGGAATAGGCGGGTAGACTCTAATTCACAAGGATAAAGACCTAATTCAGAGAAGGACATTTTAGGAAACCAATCCCATGTCATTTCAATAAGGAAGGATAATAAAAAATATAATGTTTTACTTTTCTCCCTGTGACTTTCTTTGGTTTTGAGAGGGCCAGAATGTTTTCCTCTGAATTTTTGTTGTTGTTGCTGTTCTGTTGAAAAAGCCTGCCTATCATCTATCACCCGTTTTTGACAGAGTATTCATGGATGCTTAATTGCATGTACGTCCTAGTGCTCCTCCTAATATATGCCACAACTCCTGACCACCCATTATGAAGTTCTCTTTTTTGTAACCCTCAGCTTGGTTTTCAGAGTCCTAGTCACTCCTGGTGGGTCTTCTTCTCTGACTTCTTCCCCTTCAGTTTTCCCTTCCTTTACTAAGGGCCAAGGTATTCCTCCCGAGGCACATATTGAGGGAAGCCATATGACATTTCCCTTTGTCTGCTTGACTTTTCCATTACCCCTCAGCCAGGCAAGGGACATTCATGTCATGGCAAGGTCCAGGGTTTCATTCACTTTGACAGCTGAGGAATACTGTGGTGCCAAATGGACACAAACTTCCTGATACACTAGTCCTTGCAAGGGCATTGTGGCTCACTCCAAAGGTCTGCTCGAATGGGCCTTGAAAGCTGTCAGTATAGGCCATCCCTTTCCTTCTGACTAAAGAGATTTGGTCAACATGTCTATACCCATTACCACAAAAGTACAGTAAACTAATAATGACGATGGGTGCATTCCAGGCCTCTTCCTTAAGAGTTAGCTCTGATGCAGAATATCACTCTCCTCAAAGACTTTGGAAAGGTTTTTAAGTGAAAGCCAGATACACAGAGGCCTAATCCCTTAGCCACGTGTTTCAGAACACTAGGAGATGAGGCCACAGATGGCACCATATATGGATGCCCTCATCTTATTCCTCGATTAGGGACTTTCTGTCCCTTAGTCATCACAGACCCATAGGCAAAAGACACTGACATAGCAAGCTCTCACCTACAGGATGACAAAACCCATGGAGAGCGCTCATACCCGGGAGGCCTCATAATTTCTTGAGATATCTAGAAATTTTAGTGGAAATAGGACAACTTGCCATTTCGTGGGATATGTTGGCTTAAAGGAAGGTATACTGAATGTATTTTTCTTTCCTCTTTGTCTCTAGAAAGGGGAAGTGGGACATTATCCCACAAGACAACCTGAGTTCTTGTTCAGGCTCTAAGGCTCCTGTTCTCTCCTTCCAGGGGTTTCATACCTAAAGCCATAGGACACCAAGGTCATGGGAGAGGGACAGCTGCTTCAGTGAAGCAACATCTGTGATGTCTGTGATGTCTGTGACAACATCTGTGATGTCAGAAAGCTTTGAGGTCATAGCAACCACTCCTCATCCACCCACACCTGATCACTACACTTGACTTGAGTATTCATGGGTGCACTAAGAGAACCTCACCGTCCTTAACGGCTGGAGCCGCATGGGTCTCTCACCGAGGCTGTTTACAAAGCGAGTCGATGTCACCTTCTCCATGGCCCAATTCGTATTGTTTGGTCATGACTGTCAGCTTCAACCCTCTGGACTCCAGAGAAAGGCAAGCATCCTTCATTCCATCTTAGCCACGACAGGCAAATAAACAATCAGACCGCCAGCAATACCTCAGGGGAGGAAATTGAGCCATGCGGAAAAGTGAGGCTGCCTACACCACAAAAACTCGGAGCTCCAGAGCAGGAAAGGGCCAACCTAAGCAAAGCTAAATGTGAACCCCCGCAACCGTGCCAAAGACATGCCTGGAGTCATCCACAGTGAAGACAAGAGAACCTCGAGCGTCTCAAGAAACAGTGCCAACAAGGCCTCCAAAACTTCCAAAATGACCATGCATCCATACAGACACTGGACCCTAGAAACTTAGGTCCAGGATGGACTCATGTACTTGGTGTCCACCAGAGCCAATGGAGAGCATGTTGGAAGAGACCCATAGCCCAAGTGAAGCCATTTGAAACACTTCCGTGCCAATTTCAGGAAGACAACTTGTATGTCCAAAAGGACACATTGAAGAGGATTCGAATGTGGAAGAACCTTGAGCACTCCCTCAGGGTGGAGCAGCTACCCTCTGTGGAATTGCATGGAAATGTGGCAGCACAAGCCTGCCTTCACCCTCTCATGACGATCCCCCAAATGGTTTCATGCGATAAGGAAACAGTGCCTCTTGCAGAAGATGGGAATGTTACAATGGAGCCCCGAGAGGATGCACAGTGTGTCAACACGGGATCAGTATAGCGCGACAGACAGCAGATGCTGCAGGTTGGGGAGGAGATCCAGGAAGACAAAGAACAGTAGAATGAACAAGGGAGCTCCGAGTGAATGTCAGGCATTTTAGGATGGTGGGAGGCTCTCTGTACCTTGCTGCCCTCCATAGGAATATAGGTCCAAATTCAATAAAACATCCTCAGGCCCCAGTCATTTATTGTGCACTGCTTTAGTCTTTGTTATCTTGTCAAACGATGCACATGGACGTAGTGGACAGAGAGGCATAGAGATCCCAATCAGGGTTTGGAGCTGGAGAGGGAGATTCTTACTTGCCCCTGTGCAGAAAACCCGAGACCAGAGTCAATGCCAAGACCCTGGAATCATGAGTTGATTGGAAGGCTGCCTCTGAACTGATGGACACAACCCTGGACCCTGCCTTTGAATTCTGAATACCTCCTGGTTCTACACAAGAACCGCTGCTCTGTCATTGTTCAGAAATGCAGGGGATAAAGATTGTGGTTTGGGCTGGTGTTGCTTGAGCTATCTGGCTTGCTTCAAGAGCTGGTATAGCTTTTCCTCTTAAAGTCTGTGACTGGGCTATCACAAAGTATTCTCCTATGCCTATTTGCCTTAAGAGAATACCTCCATGCCTAGATTTTCCAGGGGAATGACACTATATCTTTTGTGCTCCGCTTCTGTCGAAGGTGATGGCAGTTGTCGGTGCCTCTGGTTCTGGACCTCTGCCTCTGCTCCAGATGAGGGACAACTTCAATACCAATTTCCTCAATCTACGTTCAGGGCTTTTTTCTTTCTCTCACTCTTACTTCTCCTACAAGAGTTACCTCTTTCAATTCCTTGGAGATTACCTAAGGTCATTATCATGTTACTTCATTCTGCCTACTCTATGCAGGGAAAAGATGGTGTTCTTTCAAGTTGAAGTCTGCCAAGCCTGCTTATCTGAAATCTCCAGCCCTCAAGACTTGTGTTGTCAAAAACTCGTGCCCTTAAGACCCTCTGCATGTCACAGCCAAGGGCGCTGGGAAACAGGTACCTTGTGGGTTCCCAGTGTGCCCTGCTCTCCTGTGCTTTGTCCTCTGCTTGGGCTACGTGCCTCTGATCCACGAACCAACCAAATCTCCCCTGAGCCATATACCCAACCTTCTCCCATCATCTCTACAACTTCCGTTCTCTTTCGCTGTGATGTTTACCTTGTAGGATTCAGGTAAATTTCCACCCCAAAACGGTTGTTGTGGTCATCTTCCTGTGGCCTTCAAGGCTGAAGACAAGCGTGAGGTTATAAGACACTACTACCATCTTACTGTCCTCCATTTCAACACAAAACCTACAGAGACATAAGCAAGAATGAATTCTTCCACTTTTCTCGTATGGCAGTGTTGCGGAGAGCATTGGGCTTCATCACATCTATCATTCTCAGAAAGACAACAAACAGACGATTTCACTCCTCATGACAGTCAAGAAACTTACGAAAAAGCAAGGGTATTGGGACAAACAGTACGACTCTAATGAGGAACTCAAATGGTGGTGTTTGTTGGAAGGCAGTTTTGTGTGAACACGTGTTTCTCGAAGAGGACAAGAGATGGCATTCCTTGCAGGAGATTTTCCAGAAACTGATGGAATGTGAGTTTTCAAGGCATGTCAAATGGAATTGCTACCTGTTAGATACCGAAATCCTATCTCTCATATTTTAATAATAAGTGTGATGTGAAACACACACAGACCACATACACATTAACACATGCACATGCACACAAAAAACACATACAAAAATAGGACATGCAAAAGATGGGGAGGAAGCGAGGTATCATACCAATGAAGCAAACCCAAAGAAAATACCTTAAAGGGGAAAGGCAAATAGAATCCAAGTGAGAAGCCAACCGAAATGAGACTAAAATCTCCCATCTATACAAACAGTTTGAAGGAGTGGTTGAAATTCCAAAACCAAACCAAAATAATAATAATAATAATAATAATAATAATAATAATGTAGAAAAGATCTACAAGAAAACAGCATATATTAACAAGCTCGACCTTCTGTTGCCCAAAGGAAATTTCCTTCGACAAAGAGAGATACTCAGTTTGCAAGTGAAGAAATTGGGAGTAGGTAGGTTATGCTCTGGCCAAGGAGAAGAGAGCCAAAGTGTTTGTGACTAAGTCAGGGAGAGAAATTTTTTGCCTTCAAGAGGCAAACGATTAGTGGAAGGTTTCTCTTGATGGAGCTTCTGAACAACAGAAACCTGGAAGAACTGCCAAAATATACACCACGAAGATGGGTGTATCTAAAAGTTGGAAGCCTATGAACAGACAGGAGAGGAGATGGCGACTTTAATCCAAACTGTTGGGAATTATGATATCCAAGATAAGCAAAGGAGAGATCATCTGAATGGGAAGGAGCTAAGGAAGAAAAGACGTCTTCAAGGGCTCTTGAGACCACCGGAACTTTGGGGATCCATGAATAAGATTGCATCTATGAGGTCAATAAGATATATGTTCTTCCAGCGGCAGACCTATCTTTGCCTATCGCAGGACATGAGCTCGAGTCCAACTCCAGTCGTAATTCCTGGAAGAGAAGTCAAAACCTATCCTGTGCACTTATGATCACGAAGGTATGAAAACAGGAAGATATCACTTTCAAATTGGAAATACAGCCAGACACTAAAAGTTGGAAAACACAACACACTCACGAACTAGCAAAATATGCAAGAAAGAAAATCCAAGGGAAAACCAGAAAGAGCCATGAACAAAGGAATGTCAAGAAACTTATGGGATGATGGCAAAACATTTTATGGGGAAACCATATAGGGTTTAAATGCATGCATTTCCAAAATTTAAAAACACCGAAAAAGAAAGCCACCTAACTAGACGACTGAAGGAACAGAATGAAGAAAAACTGAACTCCAGGGTTAACAGAAAAATAGAAATCATACATGTGATTATCAATATTAAGGAAATACAAACAAACCATTAGAAAAAAAAATCAAGAAATCTCACACTTCAGTTTTGAAAACACGAACAAACCGCCGAAGCCATTATTGGGAAAAAACAGGGGGACAAGCTTACAGCTCACAGTATGAAACCACATGAAAAGTGGTAGACATGAAAAAAGAATAACCTAAGAGGCACATCCACACATTTATGCTAGCAAATCCAAGAACTGCGAGAAAAGTATAAATTCCCAGACACATAGAAACTTCCAAGATTAGGTCAGGAAACCTACAAAATCTCAGCTCTCTAGTAGTGACTGAAGCATTTAAAGCAGTAATCCAACACCTGCCAACACACAGAAGGCCAGGTCCAAGTCATTTTCCTGGGCCACATGTCTAAGTATTTAGCGAAGGCCTTGTCATATCCTCTCATCGATTCCAGAGATGGAAGAGGCAGGTAGACTCTACTTCCCAAGGATAAAGACATAATTCAGAGAAGGACATTTTCAGAACCCAATCCCATGTCATTTTAATAAGGAAAGATAATAAAAAAATATAATGCTTTCCTTTTCTCCCTGTGACTTCCTTTGGTTTTGAGAGGGCCAGAGTGATTTCCACTGAATTTTTGTTGTTGTTGTTGTTGTTGTTGCTGTTCTGTTGAGAAATCCTGCCTATCATCCATCATCCATTATTGACAGAGTATTCACGGATGCTTTAGTTGCATGTACGTCACTCCAAAGGTCTGCTCGAATGGGCCTTGCAAGCCATCAGCATAGGCCGTCCCTTTCCTTCTGACTAAAGAGACTGGGTCAACATGTCTCTACCCGTTACCACAACAAGTACAGTTAACTAATGATGATGACGGGTGCGTTCAAGGCCTCTTCCTTAAGAGATAGGTCTGATGCAGAATGTCATTTTCCCCGAAGACTTTGCAGAGTTTGTTAAGTGAAAGCCGGGTAGACAGAGGACAAATCCCTTAGTCGCGTGTTTCAGAACACTAGGAGACGAGACCAAAACGGCACCATATATCGATGCCCTCACCTTTTTCCTCGAAAAGGGACTTTCCGTCCCTTAGTCAGTGATAACTGACTGACCCTTAGGCTAACGACACTGACAAAGGAAGCTCTCAACCACAGGATGACAAACCCCACGTGGAGCTCTCATACCCAGGTGGTCTCACCGTTTCTTGAAATCTCTAGAAATTGTAGTGGAAATAGGAAACCTTGCCATATCCGGGGATATGTTGGCCCAAAGGAAGTTATACTGAATGTCATTTTCTTTCCACTTTGTCTCTACAAAGGGGAAGTGGGACATTATCCCACAAGACAACCTGAGTTCTTGTTCAGGCTCAGAGGGCTCCTGTTCTCCTTCCCAGGGCTTCATACCTAAAGCCATAGGACATCAAGGTCATGGGAGAGGGACAGCTGCTTCAGTGAAGCCAGCATCTGTGATGTCACAAAGCTTTGAGGTCATAGCAACCACTCCTCATCAACCCCCGCCTGAACACGACACTAGGCTGTAATTTCATGGGTGCACCAAGAGAACCTCAAGCCGTCCCAAACCGCTGGAGCTGCCTGGGTCCTTCACCAAGGTAGTTTGCGAAGTTTGTCGGTGTCACATTCTCCATGGCCCAATTCATAGTGTGTTGTCGTGACTGTCAGCACCAACCCTCTGGATTCCGGAGAACGGCAAGCATCCTTCATTCCATCTAGGCCATGAAAAAAATCTAGAAATCTCACACTTCAGTTTTGAAAACACGAACAAACCGCCGAAGCCATTATTAAGAAAAAACAGGGTGACAAGCTTACAGCTCACAGTATGAAACCACATGAAAAGTGGTAGACATGAAAAAAGAATAACCTAAGAGGCACATCCACACATTTATGCTAGCAAAGGCCAAGAAATAATCATACCGCCAGCAAAACTTCAGGGGAGGAAATCCGAGCCCTGTGCAAGGGTGAGGACTTTACACCCAAATTTGGAGCTCCTGAGCAGGAAAACGGCCACCCCTGTTACCACAACAAGTACAGTTAACTAATGATGATGACGGGTGCAGTCAAGGTCTCTTGCTTAAGAGATAGCTCTGATGCAGAATGTCATTTTCCCTGAAGACTTTGCAAAGTTTGTTAAGTGAAAGCCGTGTAGACAGAGGACAAATCCTTTAGCCGCTCAAAGTGAAACCCCGCAACCGTGCCAAAGACATGTCTGGATTATTCCACAGTGAGGACACGAGTACCTCGAGCTTCTCCAGAAACGGTGCCAAAAAGACACCCCAATCTTCCAAAAACCATGCATCCTGGGCAGAATCTACACCCTAGAAACTTAGGTCCAGGATGGACTCATGTACTTGTAGTCCACAGGAGCCAACGGAGAGAGTGTTGGAAGAGATCATTAGCCCAAGTGAAGCCATCTGAAAGACTTCCATGCCCGTTTCAGGAAGACAACTGGTATGTCCAAAAGGACACATTGAAGAGGATTCGAATGTGGAAGAACATAGAGCACCCCCTCAGGGTCGAGCAGCTACCCTTTGTGGAACTTCATGGAGATTTGGCAGCACCAGCCTGCCTTCACCTCTCATGACCATCGTCCAAATGGTTTCATGCGATAAGCAAGCAGTGCCTCTTCTGTAAGATAGTCATGTTCCAATGGAGCCCCGAGTGGATGCACAATGTGTCAACACAGGGTCAGTACAGCACGACAGACATCGGATGCTGCAGGTTGGTGAGGAGATCCAGGATGACAAAGAACAGGAGAATGAACAAGGAGCTCTGAGGGAAGGTCAGGCATTTAAGGATGGTGGGAGGCTCTCTGTAGCTGGCTGCCTTCCATAGAAACCTAGGTCCAAATTCAATAAAACATCATCAGGCCCCAATCAATTATTGTGCATTGGTTTTGTCTTTGTTATCTTGTCCCACGACGCGCATGCACGTATTGGATAGAGCAGAAGATTGATACCAATCAGGGGGTGGAGCTGGAGAAGGAGGAGCTTACTTGCCCCTGTGCAGATAACCTGAGACCAGAGTCAATGCCCAGACCCTGGAATTATGAGTTGATCTGAAGGCCGCCTCTGAACTGATGGACACAACCCGGACCCAACCTTCGACTTCTGAATACCTGCTGGTTCTAGACAAGAACCGCTGCTCTGTCATTGTTCAGAAATGCAGGGATAAGGATTTTGGCTTGGTCAGGTGTTACTTGATCTATCCAGTCTACTTCGAGAGCTGTATAGCTTTTCATCTTGAAGTCAGTGACTGGGCTATGGACAAACTATTCTCCGATTCCTATTTGCCTAAAGAGATTACCTCCATGCCTAGATTTTCCAGGGGGAATGACACTATGTCTTTTGGTGCTCTGCTTCTGTCGAAGGTGATGGGAGTCCTCTGTGCCTCTAATTCTGCACCTCTGTCTCTGCTCCCAGATGAGGGTCCTTATCAGCCCCGATTTCTCCAATCTATGTTCAGCCCTCTTTTTTTTTTTTTTTCTCTCACTCTTACTTCTACTACAAGAGGCATCTATTCAATTCCTTGGAGATTCCCTATGCTCATTATCATGTTCCATCATTCTGCCTTCTCTCTTAGAATTTGCGTCCTTATTTTCTAGGCTTGTTCTTCCTGGTCCTTAATGGATCCTCCACTTCTGCCATGTTCCTGGACATTGCATCCAGTCTCCTACCATTCTTCTCTTCATAAGCTCTTTAGATTCTTTTATCTTTATCAGTTTTATATCTGTGGTTCGAGACTCTCTGATATCATCTATGCTTTCTGATGTACAGCGAATATCCAGGCCACTGCTATCAATCCCGCATCGGGCGTGTTCTATGTAGAGGTTTCAATCCGATTGTTTAGCCATCATCGTTTCTTGTTCTTTTACCTGGGCATCAAATGATTCTTCCATCTTTGCACCCTGTCTATTCTCTGTATTCAAAAAACTCATTTTGTTTTCTAACCTGTGGCTTTTTTATATAGGAAAAGAGATCAGGGAGTTACCCAGGGCTGTCCCTTAAGGTTTCTTTAGTGCGTGTGTGTCTGTGTGTCTGTGTTTGTGTGTGTGTATGTGGCATGCATGCCATCTGCTGTTTCTGCTGTGGCTGACCCTGTCCTTGAGGCGAGTCATTTGCAGTGCCTCTCCTTACCTACCCTTTTTTGTGTTTGGGGTCCAGGCTGAATTAGCTGAGGTTCACCTTGGTGGGCTCTGGTGTGCCTGTGTCAGGAGACATTCCACCAACTCAACAGAACGTAGGCATGCAGAATGCTGTGAACAGAGGAGAACATGTGGTCAATGCTTTCCTCTCAACCACTATGGGAGAGTCTCTTCTCCTTGGACTAAGCAACTTGAACTGAGGAAGGCAGTCCTCCAGGTGTTCCACGTTTGGGATTTCATGTTGGCATGGTAGGCAGCCAATGTCCTCACCTACCTGTCTTGCCCAGTAGCTCTGTCTTGATGCTGCTGGTGTGAGAGCCCAAAATTTATTATGTCGACATTGAGACATCTCCAGGAAAACTGCCTTTCATGGATGCACTCCCACGACTCACCATCTTCCCCTACGTCTTCTGGTATTGTCTCTGATTATTGTCTCCAGGCTGTCTGCACCTGGTTGCTTGTTGGTGTCCTATGAAGGAAAATATGGTGTTCATTCAAGGCAATGTCTGCCAAGCCAGCTGATCTGAAAACTTCAGCCCTCAACAATTGTGTTGTTAAATACTTGTGCCCTTCAGACCCTATGCGTGTCACAGCCAACAGCCCTGGGAAATATGTTCCTTGTGGTTTCCCAGTGTGCCCTGCTCTCCTGTGCCTTGTTCCCCTGCATGGGCTCACGGCCTCTGATCCACGAACCAACCAAATCTTCCTTGAGCCATGTCTCCAACCTTCTCCCATCATCTCTCCAACTGCCGTTCTCTTTCACTTGGAGTTTACCTTGTAGGCTTCAGGTCAATTTCCACCCCATTGCAGTTGTCATGGTCATCTTCCAGTTGCCTTCATGGCTAATGACAAGCATGAAGTAATTAGACAGTACTACCATCTCACTGTCCTCCATGTCACCGGAAATTCGTACTGAGACATAAGCAAGAATGAAATCTTCCACGTGTCTCATATGGCAGTGTTGGGGAGAACATTGGGCTTCGTCACATCTATCATGCTCAGAAAGACAACAAACAGACGATTTCACTAACTCATGACAGTCAAGAAACATACAAAAAAGCAAGGTATCAGTACAAACAGTAAGACTCTATTGAGGAACTGAAATGGTGGTGTTTGTTTGAAGGCAGTTTTGTGAGAACACGTGTTTCTCAAAGAGGACAAGAGATGGCATTCCTTGTAGGAGATTGTCCTGAAAATGATGGATTGTGAGTTTTCAAGGCATATCAAATTGAATTGCTACCCATAAGAGATGGAATTCTTATCTCTCATATTTTAGTAATAAAATACAGACAACACAAACGTTAACACATGCTTATGCACACACACATTAAAACACACAAGGAAAAGACATTCAAGATTTGGGGAGGAAGCTAGGAATTGTACCAATGAAGCAAACCCAAAGAAAATACCATAAAAGGGAAAGGCAAATAGAATCCAAGTGAGAAGCCAACTGAAGTGAGAAAAGGAAATTTTAACTATCAATATTTCATTCAGTATTCAGAACCACAGTCTCCCGTCAATACGAACAGTTTGTAGGAGTGGTTGAAATTCCAAAACAAACAAAAAAAGGTAGAAAACCTCCATAAGAAATCAACAAATATTAAACAAGCTCGACCTTCTGTTGCCCATAGGAGATTTTTCTCGAATATAAAAATAGATATAGCTTGCAAGTGAAGAAATCGGAAAGACGTAGGTTATGCTTTATCCAAGGAGAAGAGAGGCAATGTGTTTGTGCCTAAGTCAGCGAGAGTGATTTTATGCCCTCGAGAGACAAAAGATTAGAGGAAGGTGTTTTGTCTTGATGGAGCATCAACACAACAGAAACCGGGAAGAATTGCCAACATATACACCACGAACAAGGGTGTATCTAAAAGTTGGAAGCCTATGAACGGAGAATAAGGGAGATGGCGACTTTAATCCAATACTTTTGGGAACTATGATATCCATGTTAAGCACAGGACAGATCATCTGGTTGGGAAGGTGCTAAGCAATAAGAGACGTCCACATGGTCTATCAAGACCACCTGAACTTTGGAGACCCATAAGTAAGATTGTGTCTCTGAGGAAAATAACATATGTTCTTCCCAGCGGCAGACCTAACTTAGTCCATTGCAGGTCATGAGCTCGAGTCCAAATCCAGTCTCAATACCTGGAAGAGAAGTCAAAACCTATCCTGTGCACTTATGACCACAAAGGTATGAAAACAGGAAGATATCACTTTCAAATGGAAAAACAGCCAGACACTAAAAGTTGGAAAACACAACACACTCACGAACTAGCAAAATATGCAAGAAAGAAAATCCAAAGGAAAAGCAGAAAGAGCCATGAACAAAGGAATGTCAAGAAACTTATGGGATGATGCCAAAACATTTTATGGGGAAACCATATAGGGTTTAAATGCATGCATTTCCAAAATTTAAAAACACCGAAAAAGAAAGCCACCGAACTGGACGACATAAGGAACAGAATGAAGAAAAACCAAACTCCAGAGTTAGGAGAGAAATAGAAATCATGCATGCGGTTATCAAAATTTAAGAAATATAAACAAACCAATAGGAAAAAGAAATCTGGATATCCCACACTTCGGTTTGAAAACAAGAACAAACCGTCGAAGCCATTACTGGGACAACACAGGGAGAGCAGCACACAGCTGACAGTATGAAACCAAATGATAAGTGGTAGAAATGAAAGAGAATAAACTAAGAGGCACATCCACACATTTATGCTAGCAAATCCAAGAACTGCGAGAAAAGTATAAATTACCAGACACATAGAAACTCCCAAGATTAGGTCAGGAAACATACAAAATCTCAGCTCTCTAGTAGTGACTGAAGCGTTTGAAGCAGTAATCCAACACCTGCCAACACACAGAAGGCCAGGTCCAAGTCATTTTCCTGGGCCACGCTTCTAGGTATTTAGTAAAGGCATTGTCATTTCCTCTCATAGATTCCAGAGATGGAAAAGGCACGTAGACTCTAAAGCACAAGGATAAGGACCCAATTCAGATAAGGACATTTAGTAAAGCAATCCCATGTCAATTCAATAAGGAAAGATTATAAAAAATATAATTCTTTCCTTTCTCCCTGTGACTTGCTTTTGTTTTGAGAGGGCGAGAATGTTTTTCTCTGAATTTCTGTTGTTGCTGTTCTGTTGAGAAAGCCTGCCTATCATCCAGCAACTATTTCTGACAGAGTATTCACGGATGCTAATTACATATATGTTCCAGTTCTCCTCCTAATATATCCCACAACTCCTGAATACCCCTTAAGCAGTTCTATTTTATGTAACCCTCAACTTGGTTCTCAGAGTCCTGAGTCACTCCTGGCAGGTCTCCTTCTCTGAATTCTTGCCCTTCAGTTTTCCCTACCTTTACTAAGGGCCAAGTTATTCCTCCCGAGGCACATATTGTTGGAAGCTATACGATAATTCCCTTTGTCTGCTTGCCTTTTCCATTTCCCATCAGCCAAGTATGGGACATTCATGTCAACGCAAAGTCGAGGAGTTAATTCACTTCGACAGCTGAGGAATACTGTGGTACCGAAATGGACTCAAACTTCCTGATACACTAGTCCTTGCAAGGGCATGTGGCTCACTCCAAAGGTCTGTTCGAAGGGGCCTTGCAAGCCATCGGTATAGGCCATCCCTTTCCTTCTGACTAAAGAGACTTTGTAAACATGTCTATACGTGTTACAACAACAAGTACAGTTAACTAATGATGACAACCGGTGTGGTCCATGCCTCTTCCTTAAATGTTAGCTCTGAGCAGAATGTCACCCTCCTCGCAGACTTTCCAAAGCGCTTTAAGCGAAAGCCAGGTAGACAGAGGCCTAATCCCTTAGCAGCGTGTTTCAGAGCACTAGGATACGAGGCCACAGACGGCACCATATATTGATTCCCTCACCTTTTCCCTCGAAAAGGGACTTTCCGTCCCTTAGTCATCACTGACCCATAGGCAAAAGACGCTGAAAAAGGATGCTCTCACCCACAGGATGACAAACCCCATGGAGAGCTGCTCATCCCCGTGAGTCCTCACCGTTTCTTGAGATCTCTAGAAATTGTAGTGGAACTAGGACAGTGTATTGACTCCACGGAAATGGTGGCCTAAATGAAGTTATACTGAATGTAATTTTCTTTCCTCTTTGTCTCTAGAAAGGGGAAGTGGGACATTATCCCACAAGACAACCTGAGTTATTGTTCAGGCTAAGGAGGGCTGTTGTTCTGTCCTTCCCGGGGCTTCCTACCCAAAGCCATAGGCCACCAAGTTCATGGGAGAGTGACAGTTGCTTCAGTGAATCCAGCATCTGTGATGTTACAAAGCTTTGAGGTCGTAGCAACCACTCCTCATCAACCCTTGCCTGATCAGTACATTTGTCAATAGTAGTCATGGGTGGGCAAAGGACCAGAAGCCGTCCCAAACCACTGCAGCTGCCTGGGTCTCTCATCAAGACAGTTGGCGAAGCGAGTCGGTGTCACCTTCTCCATGGCCCATTTCGTAGAGTTTGCTCGTGATTGTCAGCACCAGCCCTCTGGACTCCGGAGAAAGGCAAGAATCCCTCATTCCATCAGGGCCACTCAACGAAAGCTCAAAGTGAACCCCCGCAACCATGCAAAACACATGACTGGAGTCTTCCACAGCGAGGAGGAGACCTCGAGTGTCTCCAGATACGGTGCCAACAAGTCGTCCCAATCTTCCAAAATGATCATGGATCCAAGGCAGACTCTACACCCTAGAACCTTGGGTCCAGGATTGACTCATGTACTTGGAGTCCACAGGAGACAAAGGAGAGCATGTTGGAAGAGACCCGTAGCCCAAGTGAAGCCATCTGAAAGACTTCCGTGCCCATTACAGGTGGACAAAATGTATGTAGAAAAAGACACATTGAAGAGGATTCGAATGTGGAGGAAACTTGAGCACTCCCTGAGGGTGGAGCAGCTACCCAATGTGGTACTGCATGGAGATGTGGCAGCACAAGCCTGCCTTCACCCTCTCATGACCATCCCCCAAATGGTTTCATGCGATAAGCACACAGAGTCTCTTGCGGAAGATGGGCAAATTCCTTGGAGCACCGATAGGATGCATAATGTGTCTACAAGAAGTTAGTACAGCATGACAGACAGCGTATGCTGCGAGTTGGTGAGGAAATCCAGGAAGACAACAGGAGAATGAACAAGGAGGCTCTGAGCGAAGGTCGGGCATTCTAGGATGGTGGGAGGTTCTCTGTACCTGGCTGCCCTCCATAGGAACCTAGATCCAAATTCAATAAAACATCCTCAGGACACAGTCAGTTATTGTTCACTGGTTTTGTCTTTGTTATCCTGTACAACTATGCGCATGCTCGTTTTGGACAGAGAGGCAGAGAGATCCCTATCAGGGGGTGGAACTGGAGAGGGAGAAGCTTACTTGCTCCTGAGCAGAGAAACTGAGACCAGATTCGATACCAAGACCCTAGAATCATGAGTTGATCTGAAGTCCGCCTCTGGTCTGATGGACATAACCCGGGACTCAACCATTGACGTCTGAGTACCTCCTTGTTCTAGACAAGAGAGCTGCTCTGTCATTGTTCAAAAATGCAGGGGATAAGGATTTTGGCTTGGGCTGGTGTTGCTTGAGCTATCCTGGCCTGCTTCGAGAGCTGGTATAACTTTTCCTCTTGAAGTCAGTGACTGGGCTATGGACAAACTATTCACCCATGACTATTGCCAAAAGATATTCCTCCATGCCTAGATTTCCAGGGGGAATGACACTATGTCTTTTTGTGCTCTGTTGCTGTGAAAGGAAATGAGATTCCTCTGTACCTCTGATTCTGTACCTCTGTTTCTGCTCCCAGATGAGGGCCATTTTCAACCCTGATTTCTCAAATCCATATTCAGACCTTTTTTTTATTTTTCTCACTTATACTTCTACAAGAGCACCTCTTTCAATTCCTTGGAGATGATGATTCCCTAAGCTCAGTATCATGTTCCATCATTCTGCCTTTTCTCTTAGAATTTGCTTCCTTATTTTCTAGGCTTATTAATCCCAGTCAAAATTTGGATTTCCAATTATGCCATGTTCCCGGACTTTGCATCCAGTCTCCAACTAATGTTCTCTTCAAGAGTTCTTTATGTACTTTTATCTTTATCAGTTTTATCTCTGTGGTTCGAGACTCTCTGATATCTTCTATGTTTTCGGATGGACAGGGAGTATCCAGGCCTCTGCATTCAATACACCACCGGGCGTGTTCTATGTAGAGGTTTCACTCTGATTTCCTAGCCGTGATCATTTATTGTTCTTTTTTTTCTTGGCATCAATTGATTCTTCCATCTTTTGTTTGGATCTAGGTCTCTGTCTCCGAGACAGAGACTATTCTATTTTCGAATAGTATTCGAAAAACGCATTCTGTTTTCTAAAATGAGGGTAATTTCTTTAGGAAGAAGAGATCCTGGAGTGACCACGGACTAGACTTTAAGGATTGTCGAGTGTGTGTGTTGTGTGTATGTGCGTGTGTGTGTTTGTGTGTGCATGTGTGTGGATTGCATGCCATCCACTGTGTGTTGTGGCTGACTCTGTCCTTGAGGCCAGTCATCTGTAGTGTCTCTCCTGGCCTGCCATTTGATGTGTTTGGTGTCCAGGCTGAATATGCTGAGGTTTACCTTGGTGGGCTCTGGTGTGCTTGTGAAAGGAGACATTCCACCAACTCAGCTGAATGCAGGCCTGCAGAATGCTGTGTTCAGAAGAAAGCATGCGGTCAAGGCTTTCTTCTTGTTCTCTATGGGAGAATCTGTTCTCCTTGGACTAAGCAACTTGGACTGCAGAAGGCAGTCCTCCAAGTGATCCACAGATTGTATTTAGTGTTGGCAAGCTAGGCAGCAAATGTCCTCACCATCCTGCTTGGCCAGTAGCTTGGTCTTGATTTTGCTGGTGCCATAGCCAATAATTTTTATGTCCCCATTGAGACATCACCACGAACACTGCATTTCACAGATGCACTGACATGATCCACCATCTTCACACTGCGTCTCCTGGTATTGTCTCTGATCATGGTCTCCAGGCTGTCTGCACCTGGATGATTGTTGGTGTCCTATGCAGGGAAAAGATGGTGTTCTTCCGAGTTGATGTCTGCCAAGCCTGTTGATCTGAAAACTCCCACTGTCAAGCCTTGTGTTGTCCAGAACTCGTACCCTTCAGACCATGTGCACTTCACAGCCAATGGCACTAGGAAACAGGTTCCTTTTGGGTTCTTAGTGTTCCCTGCTCTCCTGTGCCTTTGTCCTCTGCATAGGATCACTGCTCTCTGATTCACGAACCACCCAAATCTGCCATGAGCAATGACTCCCACCTTCTCTCATAGACTCTGTGACTACCTTTCTCTTTCTCTGTGGACTTTTCTTTGTAGGCTTCAGGTCAATTTCCACTCCGTTGCAGTTGTTGTGGTCATCTTCCTGTTGCCTTCATGGTTGAAGACAAGCTCGAGGTTATTAGACACTACTACCATCTCACTGTCCTTCAAGTTACCGCAAATTCTTACTGACACATAAGCAAGAATGAATTCCTCCACTTCCCTAATGTGGCAGTGTTGTGGAGAGCATTGGGCTTCCTCACATCTATCATTCTCATAAAGACAACAGACCATTTCACTCCCTCGTGACAGTCACGAAATATATGAAAAAGCAAGGGGTATAGGGACAAACAATAAGACTCTAATGAGTCACCCAAAATGTGGTGTTTATTTGAAGGCAGTTTTGTGAGAATACGTGTTTATTGGAGAGGACAAAAGATGATATTCCTTGCAGGGGTTGTTCCTGAAACAGATGGAATGTGAGTTTTCATTGCATGTCAAATTGAATTGTTATCCATAAGAGACCGAATTCCTATCTTGAAATTTAATAGTAAGTGTATGTGAAACACACAGACCACACACACATTAACACATGCTCATGCACACACACACACACGAACACACACATACAGATAAGATACGCAAAAGATGGGGAGGAAGTGAGATCGCACTAATGAAGTAACCACAAAGAAAATACCATAAAGGAGAAAGGCAAAGAGAATCCTAGTCAGAAGCCAATCGAAATGACAAAGTGAACTACTTACCTATCAAAAATTCAGTCAGCATTCAGGATTAAAGTCTCCCAACAATACAAACAGTTTGTAGAAGTGGTTGAAATTACAAAAAATAAATAAATAAATAAATAAAAGGGCAGATATTATCCATAAGAAAACAACAAATATTAAACAACTCCACCTCTGTTGCCCATAGGAGATGTCCTTCGGCTATAAAGATACACATAGCCTGAAAGTGAAGAAATTAGGAAGACGTAGGTTATGCTATTGCCAAGGAGAAGAGAGCCAAAATGATTGTGCCTAAGTCAGCTAGAGGTATTTTATACGTTCGAGAGACAAAAGATTAGCAGAAGGTGTTCTGTCTTGGTGGAGCATCCAAACATCAGAAACCTGGAAAAATTGCCAACATATACACCACGAACATGGGTGTATTTAAACGTTGGAAGCCTATGAATAGACAGGAAGAGAGATGCGGTCTTTAATCCAATATTGTTCGTGACTATGATATGCACGTTAAGCACAGGACAGATCATCTGGATGGCAAGGTGGTAAAGAATAACAGACGTCCCCATGGGCTCTCTAGAATTCCTGAACTTTGGAGATCCATGAGTAAGATTGCGTCTCAGAGAACAATAAGATATGTTCTTCCCAGGGGCAGACCTAACTTTGACTATCCCAGGTCATGAGCTCAAGTCCAAATCCAGTCATAATTCTGGGAAGAGAAGTAAACACTATCCTGTGCACTTATGATCAAAAAGGTATGAAAACAGAAAGATATCACTTTCAAATTGGAAATACAGCCAGACACTAAAAGTTGGAAAACACAACACACTCACGAACGAGCAATGAATGCAAGAAAGTAAATCCAAAGGAAAAGCAGAAAGAGCCATGAAATGGAACGTCAAGAAACTCATGGGATGATGCCTAAACATTTTATGGGGAAACCATATAGGTTTTAATGTGTGCATTTCCAAAACTTAAATACATCGAAAACAAACAAACAAACAAAGCAACCTAACAGGATGCCTGAAAGAACAAGAAGAAGAAGCGAATTCCAGAGTTAAGAGAAAAAATGAAATCATACATATGTTTATCGAATTAAAGAAAACACAAACCAACCAATAGGAAAACAAATCAGTACATCTCACACTTCAGTTTTGAAAATATGAACAAACCGCAGAAGACATACTGGGATAAAACAGGGAGACAAGCACACAGCTGAAAGTATGAAACCACATGACAACTGGTAGAAAAAAAAAAAAGAATAACCAAAGAGGCACATCCACACATTTATGCTAACAAATCCAAGAACAGAGAGAAAAGGTTAACATCGATTCCAGAGATGGAAGAGGCAGGTAGACTCCAATTTACAAGGATAGAGACCCAATTCAGTTAAGGACATTTTAGGAAAACAATTCCTATGACATTTCAGTAAGGAAAGATAAATAAAAAATAATTCTTTCCTTTTCTCCTTGTGCCTTCTTTGGTTTTGAAGGGCCATATTAATTCCCTCTGAATTGTTGTTTTTGTTGATGCTCTTCTGTAGAGAAATCCTGCCTATCATCCATCATCCGTTTTTTACAGAGTATTCACGGATACTTTAGTTGCATTACGACCTAGTGCTCCTCCTAATATATGCCACAACTCCTGAACACCCATTAGCAATTTCCTCATTTCCTGCATGTGTCTCTTTTCTTTAACCCTCAGCTTGGTTCTCATGGTCCTGAGTCACTACGGGTGGGTCTCCTTTTCTGACATCTTCCCCTTCAGTTTTCCCTTCCTTTACTAAGGGCAAAGGTATTCCTCTGGAGGCATATATTGTGGGAATCTATATGATATTTCCCCTTTTCTGCTTGCCTTTTAGATTTCACATCAGCCAAGTATGGGATATTCATGTCAAGGCAAGGTCCGGGGGTTCATTTTCGTCCATGGCTGAGTAATATTGTGCTGCCAAAATGGGCCAACCTTCCTTATCCACTAGTCCTGCAAGAGCATTGCGGCTAGCTCCAAAGGTCTGCTCTAGTGGCCTTTGCAAGCCATCAATATAGGCCGTCCCTTTCCTTCTGACAAAGAGACTTGGTAAACAAATCTATACCCCTTAACACAACAAGTACAGTTAACAAATGATAACCATGGGTGCGGTCCAGCCCTATTCCTTAGAGATAGCTCTAATGCAGATTGTCACTCACCTCAAAGACTTTAATGGGGTTTAAGGGAAAGCCAGGTAGACAAGCCCTAATCCCTTAGCCTCGTGTTTCAGAATATAAAAGATGAGGCCACAGACAGCACCATATATTGATGCACTCATCTTTTTCTTTGAAAAGGGGCTTCTGTCCCTTAGTCATCACTGACCCATAGGCAAAAGACACTGAAAAAGTTTGCTCTCACCCACAGGATGACAAACCCCATGGAGAGCTGTTGATATCCATGAGGCCTCACTGTGTCTTGATCTCTAGAAATTGTAGTGTAAATAGGACACCTTGCTGTCTCTGGGGAAATGTTGGCTTCAGGAAGGTATACTGAACGTCATATCCTTTCCTCTTTGTCTAGAAAGTGGAAGAGGGACATTAACACACAAGACAACCTGAGTTCCTGATCAGGCTCAGGGGTTCTTGTTCTGTCCTTCCCGGGACTTCCTACCTAAAGCCATAGGACACCAAGGTCATGGTAGAGGGACAGCTGCTTCAGTGAAGCCAGCATCTGTGATATCACAAAGCTTTGATGTCATTTCAACCACTCCTCATTAACCCACACCGCATCACAAGACTTGACTAGAGTAGTCTTGGGTGGGCCAAGAGGACCCCAAGCCATCCCAAACCACTGAAGCAGCCTAGGCCTCTCACCCAGGCAGTTTACGAAGCGAGTCGGTTTCACCTTCTCCATGGACGAATTCGCAGTGTTTGGTTGTGACTCTCAGCACCAGCCCTCTGGACTCTGGAGAAAGGCAAGAATCCCTCATTCCATCTTAACCAGGATAGGACAAGAATCAATCATACTGCAAGCAAAGCCTCAGGGGAGGAAATCCTGGCCTTTGTAAGGGTAGGCCCTTCCACCGAATCATGGAGCTTCTGAACAGGAAGAGGGTCACCCAAGGAAAACTCAAAGTGAACTCCCGCAACCTTGTCAGAAACATGTCTGGAGTTCAACAGGGAGTACTCGCGTACCTCAAGCGTCTACAGAAACGGTGCCAACAGACCTCCCAAACTTCCAAAATGACCATGAATCCAAGGCAGACTCTACACCCAAAGATCGAGAATGGACTCATGTATGTGGAGTCCACAGGAGCAAAAGGAGTGCATGTTGGAAGAGATCCATATCCCAAATGAGCCATCTGAAAGACATCCGTGCCCGTTTCAGGAAGACAACTTATATGACCAAAAGGACTCATTGAAGAGGATTTGAATGTGGAAGGTCCTTGAGCACTCCCTCAGAGTGGAGCAGCTACCCTCTGTGGAACTGCATGGAGATGTGGCAGCACAAGCCTGCCTTCACCCTCTCATGACCATCCCCCAAATATTTTCATGATATAAGCAAACAGTGCCTCTTGCAGAAGATGGGCATATTCTAATATAGCCAGGAGAGGATGTACAATGTGTCAACAAGGGGTCAGTACAGTGCAACAGACAGCGGATGCTGCAGGTTGGTGAGGAGATCCAGGAAGACAAAGAACAGGAGATTGAACAAGGGAGCTCTGACAGAAGGTCGACCATTTTAGGACGGTGGGAGGTTCTCTGACCTGGCTACCCTCCATCGGAACCTAGGTCCAAATTCAATAAAACATCCTCTGGCCCCAGTCAATTATTGTGCCTGGTTTTGTTTTTGTTTTCGTGTCAATATATGCACATGCACGTACTGGCCAGAGAGCCAGGGAGATCACAGTGAGGGGGTGGAGCTGGAGAGGGAGAAGCTTACGTGCCCCTGAGCAGAGAAGCTGAGAAAAGAGTCAATGCCAAGACCCTGGAATCATGAGTTGATCGAAGGCCACCTCTGAACTGATGGACACAACCTGGGTCCCAACGATTGACTTCCGAATACCTCTGTTTCTAGACAAGAACCACTGCTCTGTCATTCTTCAGAAAAACAGGGGATAAGGCTTGACTTGGGCTGGTGTTGCTTGAGCTATCCAGCTTGCTTTGAGCTGATATAGCTTTTCCTCTTGAAGTCAGTGACTGGGCTATGGACAAACTATTCTCCCATGCCTATTTGCCGTAAGAGAATTCCTCCATGCTTAGATTTTCCAGGGGGAATTACACAATGTCTTTTGGTGCTCTGCTTCTGTATAAGTTGATGAGAATCACCTGTGCCTCTGATTCTGGACTTCTGTACCTGCTCGCAGATGAGGGTCATTTTTAGCCCCGATTTCTCAAATCCATGTTCAGCCCTCATTTCTTTCTCTCACTCTTACTTCTCCTACAAGACGCACCTCTTTCAATTCCTTGGAGTTGATGATTCCCTAAACTCATTGTCATGTTCCATCATTTTGCCTACTCTCAAGAATTTGCTTCCTTATTTTCTAGGCTTGTTTTTCCCGGTCACTAATTGGATCCTCTATTTCGGCCATTGACCGGACGTTGCATCCAGTCTCCTACCAATCTTCTCTTCAGTAGCTCGTTATGTTCTTTTATATTTTCAGTTTTATCTCTGTGGTTCGAGACTCTCTGATATCTTCTATGTTTTCTGATGTACAGAGAGTATCCAGGCCGCTGCTTTCAAACCCCTTAGGCTTTTTATATGTAGACATTTCACTCCGATTGCCAAGCCTGGATACTTTCTTCTTCTTTTACCTTGGCATCAATTGATTCTTCCATCTTTGCCTTGGATCTAGGTCTCTGTATTCCTCTCCATATTTGAATATCTCATTCTGTCTTCTATCCTGAGGTTAATTTCTTTATAAAGGTGATATCCGGGAGTGACCAAGGGCTGGCCCTAAAGGTGTGTGTGCGTGCGTGTGTGTGTTTTTGTGTATGTGTATGGCATGCATGCCATCTGCTGTTCTGTACATCTGACCCTTCCTTGAGACCAGTCAACTGCTAGGGCCCTCCTTTCCTGACGTTTGATGTGTTTTTGGTCTGGGCTGAATATGCTGAGGTTCACCTAGGAGGGCTCTGGTGTGCCTGTGAAAGTAGACATTCCACCAACTGAAAAGAATGCAGGCCTGCACAATGCTGTGTACAGAAGAGAGCATGTGGTCAAGGCTTTATTCTCGTGCCCAATGGGAGAGTCTGTTCTCCGTGGACTAAGCATCTTGGACTGAGGATTGCAGTCCTCCAAGTGTTCCATTGTTGTGATTTCTTGTTGGCAGGCTTGGCAGCAAATGTCCTCACTGGTATTCTTGGCCAATAGCTCTGTATTGATGCTGCTGGTGAGAAAGCCCAAATTTTCTTATGCCCCATTGAGTCATTTCCACGAACACTGCCTCTCATGGATGCACTGCCAGGTCCCACCATCTTCCCACGGCTCCTCCTGGTATTGATTCTGATCATTGTCTCCAGGCTGTCTGCACCTGGTAGCTTGTTGGTGTCCTATGCATGAAAAATGTGGTGTTCTTTCGAGCCAATGTCTGCCAATTTGCGGATTTGAAAAATCTAGACCCCGCGACTTTGTTTCAAGAACTTGTGCCCTTCAGATCCTATACTCATAACAGCCAATGGCACTGGGATACAGTTTCCTTGTGGGTTCCCAGTGAGCCCTGCTTTCCTGTGCCTTTGTCCTTTGAATGGTATCTCTGCCCTCTGATGCATGAACCACACAAATCTCCACTGAACCATGTCTCCAACCTTTTCCCTTAGTCTCTGCGACTTCCATTACCCTTTGCTGTGGAGATTACTTTTTAGGCTTCAGGTCAATATCCAACCCATTGCAGTTTATGTTGTCTTCTTTCTGTTGCTTTCATGGCTGAAGACAAACACGAGGTCATTAGACACTACTACCATCTCACGGTCCTCCATGTCACTGCAAATTCTTACTAAGACATAAGCGAGAATGAATTCTTCCACATGTCTCATGTGGCAGGGTTGCGGAGACCATTGGGCTTCATCACATATATCATTCTCAGAAAGAAAACAAACAGACTAATTGTCTCAGAAGGACAAAAACCAGAAGATTTCACTGCCTCAAGACAGTCAAGAAACATATGAAATAGCAAGGGGTATAGGGACAAAAAATCAACTCTTATGAGGCACAAAAATTGGTGTTTGTTTGAAGGCAATTTTGTGAGAATATGTGTTTTTCAAAGAGGAAAATAGAAGACGTTCCTTGCAGAAGATGTTCCGAAATGAATGGAATGTGATTTTTCAAGTCATCTCAAATTCATTTGCTATCCTTAAAAGACCGATTTCTTATCTCTTGAAATTTAATTATAAGTGTTATGTGAAACACACACTGACCACACACACATTTACACCGGCACATGCACACAGACCTGAACACGCTCACAGATAAGGCACGCAAAAGAGGGAGAGGAAGTCAGAATCACACTAAGGAAGCAACCCCAAAGAAAAATACCAAAAAGGGGAAATGCAAAGAGAATCCAAGTCAGAAGCCACCCGAAATGACAATGTGAACTACTTACCTATCAATAATTCATTCAGTATTCAGGATTAAAGTCTCCTGACAATACAAACACTTCATAAGTGTGCTTGAAATCACCAAAAAAAAAAAAAAAAGCCAAAAAAGGTCCATAAGAAAACAACAAATATTAAAAACCTCGACCTTCTGTTTACAATAGGAAATTTCCTTCGAATATAAAGATACATATGGCTTGAAAGCGAAGATATTGGGAAGACGTAGGTTACACTATTGCCAAGGGGAAGAGAGCCAAAGTGATTGTGCCTACATCAAATGGAGCGATTTTATGCCTCCGAGAGACAAAAGATTAGAAGAAAATGTTTTGTCTTGATGGAGCATCCAAACACCAGAAACCTGGAAGAATTGCCAACATATACACCAAAAACATGGGTGTATCTAAACGTTGGAAGCATATGAACAGAGAGGAAGGGAGATGGGGACTTTAATCCAATATTGTTGGGGACTATGATATCCACGTTAAGTACAGCACAGATCATCTGGATGGAAAGGTGGTAAGGAATAACAAACATCCACATTGGCTCTCTAGACCTCTTGAGCGTTGGGGATCCATGAGTAAGGTTGCGTAACTGTGGAGCATAAGATATGTACTTCCCAGAGGCAGACCGAACTTTGTATATCACAGGTCATGTGCTGGAGTCCAAATCGAGGGGTAATTAATGGAAGAGAAGTCAAAACCTATCCAGTGCACTTATGATCATGAAGGTATGATAACGGCAAGATATCACTTTCAAATTGGACATACAGCCAAACACTAAAAGTTGGAATACACAGCACGTCACAAGCTAGAAATGAATGCAAGAAAGAAAATCCAAAGGAAAAGCAGAAAGAGCCATGAACAAAGGAATGTCAATAAACTTATGGGGTGATGCCAAAACATTTTATGGGTAAACCATATAGGGTTAATGCGTGCATTTCCAAAATTTAAAAACAGCAAAAAAAAAAAAAAAAAAAAAAAAAAGGAAAGCAACCTACTTCGATGCTGAAGGAACAAGAAGAGGAAGAACCAAATCCCAAAGTTAATAGAAAAAATGAAATCAAACATATAGTTATCGAAATAAAGGAAATACAAACAAACCAATCAAAAAAATTCAGGAGACCTCACAATTCAGTGTCTTAATCATGAACTGCAGAAGCCATTACTGGGATAAAACAGGGAGAGAAGAACACAGCTGAAAATGTAAAAGAACCTGAGAACTGGTAGAAAGGAAAAAAGAATAACCAAGAGACACATTCACACATATATACTAGCAAATCCAAGACCGGAGAGAAGATGATAAATTATCAGACACATAGCAACTCCCAAGATTAGGTCAGGAAACCTACAAAATCTCAGCTCTCTAGTAGTGACTGAAGCATTTGAATCAATAATCCAACACCTGCCAACACACGGAAGGCCAGATACAAGTAATTTTCCTGGGCCACTCTTCTAGGTATTGAGTGAAGGCATTGCCATGTCCTCTCATCGATTCCAGAGATGTAAGAGGCGGGTAGACTATAAGTCACAAGGATAAAGACACAATTCAGAGAAGGACATTTTAGTAAAGCAATCCCATGTCATTTCAATAAGGAAAGATAATAAACAATATAATGCTTTCCTTTTCTCCCTGTGACTTCCTTTGGTTTTGAGAGAGCCACATTGCTTTCCTCTGAATTTTTGTTGTTGTGTTGCTGTTCTGTTGAGAAAGCCCGTCTATCATCCATCATCCGTTTTGACAGAGTATTCACAGATGCTTTAGTTGCATGTAAGTCCCAGTGCTCCTCCTAATATATGCTGCAACTAATGAACACCCCTTTAACAGCTCTCTTTTCTGTAACCCTCAGCTTGGTCCTCAGAGACCCGAGTCACTCCTGGTTGGTCTCATTCTCTGACTTCTTGCCCTTCAGTTTTCCCTTCCTTTACTAAGGGCCAAGGTATTCCTCCCGAGGCACATATTGTGAGAAGCCATATGACATTTCCCTTTGTCTGCTTGCCTTTTCCATTTCTCATCAGCAGGGCATGGGACATTCATGTCAAGGCAAGGTCCAGGGGTTCATTTTCTTCGACGGCTGAGGAATACTGTGTTGCCAAAATGGACCGAACCTTCCTTATCCACTAGTCCTTGTAAGGGCATTGCGGCTCACTCCAAGGTCTACTTGAATGTGCCTTGCAAGTCATCGGTATAGGCCGTCCCTTTCATTCTGACTAAAGAGACTTGTCTGCGTGTCTATACCCGGTACCACAACAAGTATAGTTAACTAATGATGACAATGGGTACAGTCCAGGCCTCTCCCTTAAGAGTTAGCTGTGATGCCGAAGGTCAGTCTCCTCGAAGACTTTGGAAAGGTGATTAAGGGAAAACCAGGGAGACAGAGCCATAATCCCTGGCCGTGCATTTCAGAACAATAGGAGATGAGGCCCCAGACAGCACCGTATATCGAAGCCCTCACCTTTTCCCTCGAAAAGGGACTTTCCAATGTTACTCATCACTGACCCATAGGCAAAAGATGCTGACAAAGGACGCTCTCACCCACAGGATGACAAAACCCACGGAGAGCTGTTGATACACACGAGGTCTCCTGTATCTTGAGCTCTCTAGAAATTTTAGTGGAAATAGGACACCTTTCCGTATCTGGGAAAATGTTGGCCTAAAGGAAGTTATACTGAACGTCATTTGCTTTCCTCTTAGTCTAGAAAGGGGAAGTGGGTCATTAACCCCCAAGACAAACTGAGTATTTCTTCATACTCAGAGGTCTCTTGTTCTGTCCTTCCCAGGGCTTCCTACCTAAAGCCATAGGACGCCAAGGTCATTGGAGAGGGACAGCTGCTTCAGTGAAGCCAGCATCTGTGATGTCACAAAGCTTTGAGATCATAGCAACCACTCTTCATCAACCCACGCCTGATCACTACACTTGGCTGGAGTAGTCATGGGTGGGACAAGAGGACACCAAGTCGTCCAAAACAGCTGGGGCGGCTTGGGTCTAAAATCAAGGCAGTTTGTGAATCGAGTTGGTGTAACCTTCTACATGGCCCAGTTTGTAGTGTTTTGTCATGACTGTCAGCTCCAGTCATCTGGACTCCAGAGAAAGGCAATCATCCACCATTCCATCCTAACCACGACAGGCAAGGAACAATCAGGCGGCAAGCAAAGCCGTAGGGGTGGATATCTGAGCTCCGCACAAGGGTCAGGCCCTCCCACCATACATGGTGCTTCTGAACAGGAAAATGGCCACACAAGGATAGCTCAAAATGAACCCCCGCAACCGTGCCAAAGACATGTCTGTAGTCGTCCACAGAGAGGACAAGAGTACCTCGAGCGTCTCCAGAAACGGTGCCAAGAAGGCCTCCCAATCTTCAAAAATGACCCTGCATGAAGGCAGACTCTACACCCTTAACCTTAGGTCCAGGATGGACTCATGTACTTGGAGTCCACAGGAGCAAATGGAGAGCATGTTGGAAGAGACCCAAAGCCCAAGTGAAGCCATCTGAAAGACGTCCTAACCATTTCAGGAAGACAATTTGTATGTTCAAAGGGACGCATTAAAGAGGATTCTAATGTGGAAGAACCTTGAGCACTCCCTCAGGTTGAAGCAGCTACCCTCTGAGGAACTGCATGGAAATGTGGCAGCACAAACCTTCCTTCACCCTCTCATGATCTTCCCCCAAATTGTTTCATGAGATAAGCAAACAGTGCCTCCTGCGAATGATGGGCATGTTCTAATGGAGCCCCGAGAAGATGCACAATTGTCATCAAGGGGTCAGTACAGCACGACAGACAGCAGATGCTTCAGGTTGGTGAGGAGATCCAGGGAGACAAAGAGCAGTAGAATAAATGAGGGAGCTCGAAGCAATAGTCGGACATTTTAGGATGGTGAGAGGTTCTCTGTACCTGGCTACCCTCCACAGGAACCTAGTTCCAAATTCAAGAACACATCCTCTGGCACCAATCAATTAATGTACCCTGTTTTTTATTTTTGTTATCTAGTCGAATGATGTACATGCACGTATTGGACATATAGACAGAGAGATCGCAATCAGGGGTTGGAGCTGGAGAGGTAGAAGCTTACTTGCCCCTGAGCAGAGAACCTGAGACCAGAGTCATAGTTAAGACCCTGGAACCATGAGTTGATCTGAAGGCCGCCTCTGAACTGATGGACACAACCACCGACACAACATTTCACTTCTGAATACCTCCTGGTTCTAGACAAGATCCGCTGCTCTGTCATTGTTCAGAAATGCAGGGGATAAGGATTTTGGCCTGGTCGGGTGTTGCTTGAGCAATCCGACCTGCTTTGAGAGCTCTTATAGCTTTTCTTCTTGAAGTCATTGACTGGGCTATGGACAAACTATTCTCTGATGCCTATTTGCCTAAAGAGAATTCCTCCATGCCTAGATTTTCCAGGGGGAAGGACACTATGTCTTTTGATGCTCTGCTTCTGTGGAAGTTGATGGGAGTCCTCTGTGCCTCTGATTCTGGACCTCTGTTTCAGCTCCCAGATGAGGGTCATTGAAGCCTCGATTCTCAAATCCATGTTCAGCCCTCTTTTCTTTCTCTCACTCTTACTTATCCTACAATAGGCACCTATTTCCTTTCTTTTTGGATGATGATTCCCTAAGCTCATTGTCATGTTCTGTCATTCTTCCTTCTCTCTTAGAATTTGCTTCCTTATTTTCTAGGCTTGTTCTTCCAGGTCACTAATTGGATCCTCTTCTTCTGCCATGTTCCCAGTCTTTGCATCCAGTCTCCTACCAATCTTCTCTTCAGGAGCTCTTTAGATTCTTTCATCTTTATCAGTTTTGTCTCTGTGGTTCGAGACTCTGATATCATCTATGTTTTCTGATGTATAGGGAGTATCCATGCCGCTGCTTTCACACCACATCGGGCGTGTTATATGTAGAAGCTTAACTCTGATTTCCTAGCCGTGATCCTTACTTGTTCTTTTTCCTTGGCATCTATTGATTTTTCCATCTTGTATTAGATCTAGATCTCTTTCTCCTCTCTGTATTTGAAATACTTATACTGTTTTCTATCCTGTGGGTAATTTATTTAGGTAGAAGAGATTATTGAGTGACCAAGGGAGGGCCCGTAATGTTTGTCTAGTGTGTGTGAGGGTGTGTGTGTGTGTGGGGGGGTGTATGTGTGGCATGCATGCCATCTGATGCTTGTGTTGTGGCTGACGCTGTCCTTGAGACCAGCCATCTGCAGTGGCTCTCCTTGCCTGCCGTTTGGTGCATTTGGGTCCTGGGCTGAATATGCTTAGGTTTACCTTGGTGGACTCTGGTGTGCCTGAGAAAGTAGACATTCCACAAACTCATCAGAATGCAGGCCTACAGAATGCTGTTTTCAGAAGAGATCATGTGGTCAAGGCATTTTTCTCGTCCCCTATGGAGAGTCGATTCTCCTTGGACTAAACAACTTGGAGTGAGGAAGGCTGTCCCTCAAATGTTCCACGGTTGGGATTTCATGTGGGCAGAGTAGGCAGCTAATGTCAACCCATCCTGTATTGGCCTGTAGCTCGGTCTTGATGCTCCTCGTGTGGGAGCCCAATATTTCTTATGCCGCCATTGAGACAACTCCACGAAATCTGCCTCTCATGGATGCACTGCCAGGACCCACCATCTTTCCACTGCGTGTCCTGGTATTGTCGCTGATCATAGTCTCCAAGTTGTCTGCACATGGTTACTTGTTGGTTACCTATGCAGGAAAAACACGGAGTTCTTTCGTGTTTATATCTGCCAAGTCTGCTGAAATGAAAACTCCAGCACTCAAGACTTGTGTTGTCAAGGACTCATCCCCTTATACCCACTTCTCGTCACAGCCAATGGCACTGGGAAACAGGTGCTTTGTGGTTTTCCAGCATGCGCTGCTCTCCTGTGCCTTTGTCCTTTGCAAGGGATCACTGCCTTCTGATGCATGAACCAACGAAATCTCCTATAAGCCATGTCTCCAACGTTCTCCCTTAGTCTCTGCGACTAACTTTCTTCTTTGTGGAGTTTACCTTGAAGTCTTCCTGTAATTTCCACTGCGTTGCAGTTGTTGTGGTCATCTTCCTGTTGTCTTCTAGGCTGAAGACAAGGACGAGGTTATTAGACACTACTACCATCTCACTGTCCTCCATGTCACCAGAAATTCTTACTGAGACACAAGAAAGAATGAATTCCTCCACTTGCCTCATGTGGCACTGTTGCGGAGAGCATTGGGCTTCGTCATATCTATCATTCTCAGAAAGACAACAAACAGATGATTTCACTCCCTCATGACAGTCAAGAAACATATGAAAAAGCAAGGGGTATAGGAACAAACAATACGACGCTAATGAGGCACCCAATCGTGGTGATTGTGTGAAGGCAGTTTTATGAGAATACCTGTTTATTGAAGAGGACAAAGCGCCAAGGTATTCCTTATGAGGCACATATTGTGGGAAGCCATATATTTCCCTTTTCTGCTTGCCTTTTCATTTCACATCAGCCAGGCATGGGAAATTCATGTCAAGGCAAGGTGCAGGGCGATCATTCTCTTCGATGGCCGAGGAATACTGTCTTGCCAAAATGGACCAAGCCTTCCTTATCCACTAGTCCTTGCAAGGGCATTGCGGCTCACTGCAAAGGTCTGCTCGAATGGTGCTTGCAAGCCATCGATATTAGCCGTACCTATCATTCTGACGAAAGAGAAATGGTTAACATGATTATACCTGTTACCTCAAAAAGGACAACTAATGATGACAACGGGTGCGATCCGGGCCTCTTCCTTAATTTAGCCCTGATGCAGAATGACACTCTCCTCTAAGACTTTGCAAAGGTGTGTAAGGGAAAGCCAGGTAGGCAGAGCCTTAAACCATTAGCTGTGTGTTTCAGAAAACTAAGATATGAGACCACAGACAGCACCATATATCTATGCCCTCACCTTTTTCCTCGAAAGGGGACTTTCCGTCCCTTAGTCATCACTGAGCCATAGGCAAAAGACGCTGAGGAAGGACGCTCTCACACACAGGATTAGCAACCCCATGGAGAGTTGTTGATACCATGAGGCCTCACCGTTTCTTGAGATCTCTAGAAATTGTCGTGGAAAAAGGACACCTTGCCATCTCTGGGAATATGTTGACGTAAAGGAAGGTATACTGAACATCATTTTCTTTCCCCTTTTTCCAGAAAGTGGAAGTGGGACAGTAACCCACAAGACAACCGGAGTTCATGATCGACTCAGAAGGCTCTTGTTCTTTCCTTCGGAAGCTTCCTACCTAAAGCCTTAGGACACCAAAGTCATGGGAGAGGGACAGCTACTTCAGTGAAGCCAGCATTTGTGATGTCACAATGCTTTAAGTTCATAGCAACCACTCCTCATTACATCACGCCTGATCACTACAATTGGCTAGAGTAGTCGTGCGTGGGCCAAGATCACCCCAGGCCATCCCGAACCACTGGAGTTGCCTGTGTCTCTCACCAAGGCAGTTTGCAAAGCGAGTCGGAGTCACCTTCTACATGGTCCAATTCATAGTGTTTGTCGTGATTATCAGCACCAGCCCTCTGGATTCCAGAGAACGACAAGCATCCACCATTCCATCTTTATCATGACAGGCCAAGAAACAATCAGGCCTCAAGAAAAGCCTCAGGGGAGGAAATCTGAGCCAGGCACAAGGATAAGCCCCTACCACACAATCAAAGAGCTTCTGAACAGGAGAAGGCCCACCCAAGGAAAGAAAACTGAATAACTGCAAAAGACATGTGCCAAAGACATGTCTGGAGTCTTCAAAAGGGAGGACACGAGTACCTCGAGCCTCTCCTGAAATGATGCCAACAAGGCCTACCAATCTTCAAAAATGACCATGCATCAAAAGCAGACTCTACTCCTTAGGTGTAGAACCTTAGGTCCAGAATGGACTCATGTACTTGGAGTCCACAGGAGCAAACGAAGAGCATGTTGGAAGAGAGCCATAGCCCAAGTGAAGCCATCTGAAAGAATTCCGTGCCCGTTTCAGGAAGACAACTTGTATGTGCATAAGGACGCATTGAAGAGGATTCGAATGTGGAAGAACCTTGAGCACTCCCTCAGGGTGGAGCAGCTACCCCAGTGGAACTGCATGGAGATGTGTCATCACAAGCCTGCCTTCTACCTCTCATGACCCTCAGCCAAATGATGTCATGTGAGAAGCAAACAGTGCCTGTTTTAGAAGATGGGCATGTTATAATGGAGCCAGAAGAGAATGAACATGTGTCAACAAGGGGTCAGTACAGCGTGACACACAGTGGATGCTTCCGGTTGGTGAGGAGATCCAGGATGACAAAGTACAGGAAAATGAACATTGGAGCTCCAAGCGAAGGTCTGGTATTTTAGGTTGGTGGGAGGTTCTCTGTACCTAGCTGCCCTCCAAGGAACCTTGGTCCAAATTCAATAAATCATCCTCTGCCCCCAGTCAATTATTGTGCCTGGTTTTTGTTTTTGTTATCTTGTCAAATGATGAACTTGCATTTATTAAGCAGAGAGACCAAGGGGGGTTAGAGCTGGTGAGGGAGAAGCTTAATTGCCCTAAGCAGAGAACCTGAGACAACAGTCATCCCCACACCCTGGAATCATGAGTTGATCTGAAGGCTGCCTCTGAACTGATTGACACATCTTGGGACCCAACCATTGACTTCTGAGAACCTCGGGTTCTAGACAAGAACCACTGCTCAGTCATTGTTCAGAAATGCAGGGGATAAGAGTTTTGGCCTGGGCTGGTGTTGCTTGAGCTATCCGGCTTTCTTCGAGAGCTGGTATAGCATTTCCTCCTGAAGTCAGTGACTGGGCTATGGACAAACTATTCTCCCATACCTATTTGCTAAAGTAAATTCCTCCATGCCTAGATTTTCCAGGGGGAAATGACACTATGTCTTTTGGTGCTCTGCATCTGTGGAAGGTTATGGGAGTCCTTTGTGTCTCTGATTGTGGACCTCTGTTTGTGCTACCTGATGAGGGTCATTTTCAGCCCCGATTTCTCAAATCCATGTTCAGCCCTCTTTCTTTCACTCACTCTTACTTCTCCTACATGAGGCACCTCTTTGAATTCCTGGAGATGATGATTCCCTAAGCTCGTTGTCATGTCCCGTCATTCTTCCTTCTCTTTTAGAATTTGCTTCCTTATTTTCTAGACTAGTTCTTCAAGGTCTCTCATTGGATCTTCTACTTCAGCCATGTTCCTGGACTTTGCGACCAGTCTCCTACCAACTTCTCTTCAGGAGCTATTTATGTTCGTTTATCTTTATCAGTTTATCTCTGTGGTTCGAGACACTCTGATATCTTCTATGTTTTCTGAAGTACAGGAAGTATCCAGGCCGCTGCTTTCTATACCCCATCGGGCGTGTTCTATGTAGATGTTTCTCTCTGATGCCTAGCCGTGATCATTTCTTGTTCTTTTACATTGGCATCAGTGGATTCTTCCATCTTTGCCTTGGATATAAGTCTCTGTCTTCATCTCCGTACTCTGAAAGCTCATTCTTTTTCCATCCTGAGGTTAATGTCTTTACGAAGAGGAAATCCGGGAGTGATCAAGTGCTGGCCCTTAAGGGATGATGGGTGTGTGTGTGTGTGTATGTGATGCATGCCATCTGCTGTTGTGTTGTGGCTGACCCTGTCCTTGAGACCAGTCAACTGCAAGGGCCCTCCTTGCCTGGCGTTTGTTGTGTTTGGAGCCTAGGCTGAATATGCTGAGGTTTCACTTAGTAGGATCTGGTGTGCGTGTGAAAGGAGACATTCCACAACCCAATAGAATGCAGGCCTGCTAAATGCTGTGTTCAGAAGAGAGCATGTGGTTAAGGCTTTCTTCTTGTCCCCTATGGGAGAATGTGTTCTCCTTGGACTAAACATCTTGGACTGAGGAAGGCAGTCCTCCAAGTGTTCCACGGTTGGGTTTTCATGTCGGCAGGGTAGGCAGCAAAAGTCTCACCATCCTGTCATGGCCAGTAGCTCGGTCCTGTTGATACTGGTTTGAGAGCCGAACATTTCTTATGCACCCATTGAATCATTTCCACAAACACTGCCTCTCACGGATGCACTGCCAGGACCCACTCTCCTCCAACTACATCTCCTGGTATTGTTTCTGATCATGATCTCCAGGCTGTCTGCACCTGGTTGCTTGTTTGTGTCCCTTGCAAGAAAACACGGTGTTCTTTCGAGTCGATTTCTGCCAAGCCTGCTGATCTGAAAACTCCAGCCCTCAAGAATTACGTTGTCAAGAACTCAGACCCTCTGTTCTTCACAGCCAATTACACTGGGTAACAGGTTCCTTGTGGGTTCCCAGTGTGCCCTGTTCTCCTGTGCCTTTGTCCTTTGCATGGGATCACTGACCTCTCATGCACGAACCACCCAAATCTCCCATGAGCCATGTCTCCAAACTTCTCCCATAGTTTCTGCAACCTCTGATCTCTTACTTTGTGGAGTTTACTGTGTAGGCTTCAGGTCAATTTCCACCCCGCTTCCGTTATTGTTGTCATCTTCCTTTTGCCTTCATGGCTGAAGACAAGCACGAGGTTATTAGACACTACTACCATCTCACTGTCCTCCATGTCACCGCAAATTCTTACTGAGACTTAAGCAAGAATGAACTCTTCCACATGTCTCATGTGACAGGATTGCGGAGAGCTTTGGGCTCTGTCATATCTATCATTCTCAGAAAGAAAACAAACAGATGATTTCACTCTTTCAAGAAAGTCAAGAAACATATGAAAAATCAAGGGTTATAGGGACAAACAATACGATTCTAATGAGGCACACAAAA